>NW_026854999.1:0-25869 GCF_026571515.1 Ruditapes philippinarum | reverse complement strand
AGGAAAAAAATTCACAAGAGTATTACTATCTTAAAATTCTTTTTTATAAAAGCAATGGGAGGAAGTTCACAAATTTCAAGTATCCTAGAAATTTAACTGGAAAGTTTGTTTCCGATACTCCTTTAGATTTTCTTATAATTTGGACGTGTATACTTTTCAGAAAGATACTTTAAATTATCATTCTCATTTTTGAATGGCCAATAAGATTCCTGGATTTCAGTTGGAAATTTTAAAACGACCAATGACAAATGACCCTCTAGTATTCAGTTTTTCCTGTAAATTTTACAGGAAGTCAAACCGATCTCACACGGACTTTGTCCAAAAAAAGAGCTCATAACAGGTGGTGGTATTGGTAGTTTACCCTCCGGATAGCGACTGTAACATAGCGACAGTAAGCCACTTTGAATTTACAAGAGCCCAGTTAAGCCACAGCATCGTCCTTGTGGAGGCTGCCAAACTGTGAATTTTTTGGCCAGAATACGAGATATATTTGTACGACTAGATTTCCCTGACATCGAACCTAATTTTTTCACCGCTACCTTAAACGATTACTATTTATATACGATGTAATTTTTGCTTTTTCTATTCGTCGTGTATTAAACTAAAAATGGTTTATTCCTTTTCTTTTTGAACCTTTGAAAGTTTTACACATATATAGCAACAGCTTAGAATATTTCTATATGCTATCTTTTTTAAGCGGTTACCATCATGTTCCGTACACAATTTAGTTATTTGAAATTTATTTTGCACAAAAAATCTTTTCAGGAATTATGTGACAATCGTGCACGTTTCTTCTGTTGGTTTTATCACTTATTACACGCCCGTTTTTAAAGTATATAAAGTATATCATGCTTTTGCCTATTTAGCGCCTCATTCGGAATACCTCACTGATAGAAGTTTTACAGAAGGGATCGATTTTAACGTGTTTATGCATGCTTATAAGCCCAAAACATGTTAATGCAGAACCATCTTTCTGAAAAAGTATTCATTTTCAGTGGGGATACAGAGTTTGCAAGGGGGTGTGCGTTCAATCTCTACTGAGAGCCAACCTTTATTCTATTCTTATCTTATTTTTTATCAGTTGGCTTATTACTTAGTGCACGCCTTTTTTGAAAGTATAAAATGACACGTCCGCTTTCAAATGATCTAAATAATGTTTTTGCCTTCTTCTTCTGAAGATTTTTTTTAATATTTTCATTGAGGATACAGAGTTTGCATAAAGTGTGTATTTAAGCCCTATTCAACTTTAGTTTTTAATTTGTGTACGTTTTATTTATATTTCAGTGTGTGTCTGGTCAGGTTATGATTTTGAAAATAGGATTGTTTTATTCATCTATACAAGTTAATATTTCCGAATCTAGATGATAACAAGAAAAGCATTGAGCAAAGCATCAAAGGGCGTCCAAGCAAGAAATGCAGCAAGTGAAGATGAACTAGGTAACACATATGATTGACAAAGATATTCTTTATAAACTACCAGAAAATGTAACCACTTATGAATGAGCGGACGAAAAGACATTGTTCATGTATGAACTTTGATTTGGATGCTAGAGATTTAGAATATTCTTGTTATTTCTTTATGATCGTGGTTATTAATAGCAACGGATATACATGTATCAATCATTAAATCCAATATGTGTAACGCATGATCAACACGTACCACACATTTGTCCCTTATTATGTACATGTTATCGCTATTAGCGAAGACCCCCTTAAGGTATCTGTTCACACTTTAAGTTAGTAAAAATATGACACTGGTTATATTACCATGTTGATCAGGGATACGGACAAAAGCCCCCCGGACGAAAGCCCCCCCATCTAAAAATGACAAAGGTGGACAAAAGCCCCCCCATGAAATTTACACATAGGACAAAAGCCCCCATAAAAAGTCAAGGTAGGACAAAAGCCCCCCCCCCAATAGTCAATCAAATTTACATATAGTGTATTAAAGTTGTGTTTTTATGTTTTAAAAGATATGTATGGACATCACATGTAGGTGACATAGTGCTAAGGATATTAATTTGATCCCTTTGCAAAAGTGATTAAACATTACTACTATTCTGACCCTTGTTGCGTATATGAAAAGCTATGAATTCGGTATCGCATGCATGCATTATTTAATCTGTTATCATAAACTTTGTCATCACTTCAATATATACATTATAAATAACATTAAAACAGATTCTTTTCATTTTTATTTAAAAGTTTGTGTGAAATTTGATGAATTTGAGCACCTGTTCATGTGAAAAAAGATGGGGGGCTTTTGTCCTACCTGTATTTTTGATGGGGGGGCTTTTGTCCTATGTGAAAATTTCATGGGGGGGCTTTTGTCCACCTTGTCATTTTTAGAAGGGGGGGGGGCTTTCGTCCGGGGGGGGGGGCTTTTGTCCTACACTCGTTGATCATGTTGAGCATAATTGTTTATTATACAATAATTGTAATATCTATTAATTTTAATTTAAAAAAATACAAATTTTATGAATATTGTTTTCTTTTATTCTTTTTTGTGTTTATGTGCTATTTTATACTGAGTTTTTACTACTCTTTTTTATTAAAATTGTAAAATAAATTTTAAGAATTCAATTGTCATATTGACCGACGATTATAAGTCAAAGCTTAACTGGAAAAAGTCAGTAAATTATGGTTTATCTTTCAATATATAATATTGTTTATTCTTAAACCATGTACATGTACATTGTATTTTTCTTTATCATTTTTTAAATTATCGATCAATTGAATAATTCATAAAATCTAATTTGTAACTTTGAATAATTCCTCGGCATCTTTACTAAACACGGATAACAAATTGAATAATTAAATAAAATGTTTCAAAGTTGATAATGTCATTTTTAATACCATAAAAAATGTACCTTTTTCTCAATTATTGTACATATCACGGATTTATATTACATATAAATCCGTGTACATATTTTATTGTTTTTTATCTCATATAGATAAAATGAAAAACATGCTATTGTTGTTTTTTTCTAATTGTAAAACGATATCAAACATCTACTCCAAAACCGGGAGAGACCGGACAATATAACGTGTGGTACTATTCGCCGGTCACTAGTAAAATCCTGGTCAAAAAAGACCGGGAGAGACCGGCATTTACCGATAGGAGTGATAAAAAGATATATCTATAAATAGGTTTTTGGAATATTTAGGTCATCAACTGATCATTCTAGGATACATGTACAACAATAACATACCATGACATGATAACCGACTGTGTACTACAAAATGATAAATAAAAAACCCCGAAGAGCGCGATTTATTGACGGAAAAGGTTATTTCATTTGTAAATGTTTGCATTGCGAAAATTCATTGTAACATATCGCGACATTTCATTCTTATTTAATAATCAAGCACCCTCATACCGATCGGAATTTTCGGCTTTTATTATGACCGACTGAAAGGCTCGAGAAGTTGCTGTCGCCCTTTCACAAAATCTGATCTCATTCCATAAGAGCGCCGCGCTTCGGCGCGGACGCCAAAAATCTGGATAAAATGTGATCCTCACAACAATTAAGATTACATGAATATTTCAGACTCGGTTTGATTGAGTCTGTACATCAGGAATAATAAAAAAGGGACAACATCCCTCACGTCCCCTTGCACCGGCTTGAGCGGTAATTATTCCCTGCGGGCCGGAGCCCGCAGGGTATTGGTACGCGTTCAATTTTTGATGCATGGAGGAGCACGTGACCTGTTTTCGGTACATGGAGAAGCATGTGATCTATTAACCGTACATGATTGGTTAATTGACCTTTTCGAAAACCTAGCTAAATACCGTTTGTCGTTACGTTACGGATTTACCTCTAAGAACATAAAACTATTACGTGATATTTCCAATTTTTTATAATTACTTTACCGTTTAAGGTGAAAAATCTTGCATGATGTGTTTGAAAAACTTATGATCAATGTTTCTTTGATATCTAACTCAAATTTTACAAACAATTAATTGTTTATAGTGAAAATCTACAAAATCAAAATATTCGAAGTGGCATATGCCATAATAATTAGAGATATTTTCTGCGTAAACTTGTGTGTTTATCTTTATTTTTGCACGGAATTATTCATACAATGGTATTTAATCATTTTCTTAAAAAGAAATACCGTAATTGTTTTATGTTCGACATTCTCTCTGGTCTCCGGTCTTCAACGGTCACAAGTCTCCATAGACCTTCTTCTATTGATCGACTATTTTCAACTATATTCCTGATACAAACGTTTCTTTATTTCACCCCAAACAATGTTGAAAATAGTTAAATGAAATATCTTTATATCATTAAAAATGTTTCCCGCAGGAAACCATTTTACTTGTTTTTCTTTAAAAAGAGTTGGAACCAATTCAATGATCCCAAAGGACCAGAAAAAATATTAACAACACTGAAGTGAAGTGCGGGGCGACTTTCCCAGCACTTGACACCTGCTGTTGTGAAGTATCAAAATCTGGATAAAGTGTGATCTCTCGGAAGCATTAATCAAAACAAAATTACACTTAAATTGCAGATTCCGCTTGATTGAGTCTGTACATGAGGGATAATGAAAAAGTGCAACATCCCTCACGCCCCCTTCGCATCGGCTTGAGAGGTAACTTACAAAATTAATGTTCAGAATGGTATCTCGGTATGAAGATTTTGGGATACCCAACTGAAAGATAAAATATGAACGGGTTTCTGAACCCACCCTCAGCCAAATTTTATCAATCTCATCGATATACCGGTTCAAATTAACTTATTTTTTGTCAGATATGATTTTCTTTGGTTTGGTTTCTTTTCATTTCAAACCTATGGTTGATTCTGACCATCTTAAAAGTAAGATGAGAAATAAAAAAAAGTAAAACTGCTCTTTAACTGATGAATACATATGTGTTATTGTTGTTCTATATAAATGATACAAAAGATAAAATGAAATCGTCAATACTTTTTGTATTTGTGTCAAGGACATGATAACGTTTGATAATGAGATGACTTTTGAAACATTGTCAATTATATATCTAATACCTTTAAATATTTTTATAGTAAAATCTAGTCTTTACACACTTTTTTAAATTATTTTTTGCTTTCGCATATGTAATGAAAATAATTTTTAATATTTTGAAGATAAATGTGCGAAGATATTTAGCGGTGTGCAACCTATATGGGCGTGACGGGTACCCGGGCGTGACTTCAAAAGCGAAACTAGAGAAAGAAATTAAGCAATGAAGAGAATAGTAAGTTCCTTTTTTAAAGTCTGATTATATATCTTTTAACATTTGAGCATTTTTGTAAACATTAAGGCAGTTCATAACTTTAAAGAAAGTTAGATCATACTAAACTATGTTGACGTTAAGAAAGGGAGTTTACTATGGAATGCCGGTAGGGACATGCCAATTTGCTTGCCACTTGCTGAATTGCTTATTTGCTAATTGCCGATTTGCTTATTTGCCAATGGCTGATAGGCTTAATGACGAATTTGCTTATTTGCCAATTGCTGAATTGCTAATTTGCTTATTTGTTAACCGCTGGTTTACGTATTTGCTTATTTGCCAATTGCTTATTTGCTTTTTTGCAATAGAAATAGTTTACACTGTGCCGGAAGTATATGAAAAACAACCAGTTGAGTAAAAAATAAAGATCCTAGATCTTATTGGAGTCTATTGAACAAATATTCAGGTGATCGGAAGGAAGTTATTAACAAAGTAACAACTGAGGCTTTTTTTGATCATTTTAGTAAATTGAATGAGGTTGACACTCAAGTTGACATTGATGACTTTGATATAACTAATGTCTCGTCAAATAACTCTGATTTAGATAAACCATTTACTGTATTAGAAATACGTAAAGCTATTATTTCACTGAAAAACAATAAAGCATCATCTTCCTTTGATCATGTATTGAATGAATATCTGAAGAATGTACCCGATAGCATGTTTGATGTGTTTTGTTATCTGCTAAAAATTCTTTAAGTTTCTGGATGTTTTTCCTTTAGTTGAGAGGAAAGGGATTATTTTACCAAAATGTAAAAACAAGGGTAATATAGACGATCCAGATAATTATAGGGAATTTACTTTAGTTGTTTTGGGAAACTTTTCACAAATGTACTTTACTCTAGACTTAATTATTTGTTAGACAGTAATAACATTCTCTGCGAATAACAAGCTGGCTTAAAGAAAACGTGTAGCACCACTGATCATATATTTTCTCTGAAAATCTTAATTGATTTACATCTGTCTAAAGGTAAAAGGTTATATTGCACTTTTATTGATTAAAGAAAGGCTTTTGATAGCATAAATAGAACTGCACTTTGGCAGAAATTAATTAGCAATAATGTTGATGGTAAATGTATAAAGATCATTTATAACATGTATTTACAAGCTAAATCTTGTGTTAAAATTAATTCTTTTAGTCATATGTCGGATTTTTTTACAAGTCATACAGGCGCTCGTCAGGGTGAAAATTTATCTCCCATATTGTTTTCTTTATTTTTAAATGATTTAAACTATTTCCTGTCACAACATTTTAATGGTCTGGATCTACTATCAAACATTGTAAATGATACCCTGAGTGATTCTGATGTTGAAATGTATTTTAAATTGTATATTCTTTTATATGCTGATGACACTGTCATATTTGCTGAATCTGCTGAAGAACTACAAAAAGCACTAGATGCAATGTCAAATTATTGTCAATTATGGCATTTACAAGTTAATCCTAGTAAAACTAAAATTGTTGTTTTTTGTAAAAGTAAAAGAGGTTTATGTAATATTCCAGCCTTTAGCTTTGAAGGTAATTTGCTAGAAATTGTTGATGATTTTTCATATCTGGGTGTTAAGTTCTCTTATAATGGTAAATTTGCTAAAACAAAGAATCATTTATTAGAACAGGCAAGGAAGGCTATGTTTTCAATTATAGTTAAGGCTAGAAAATTGGATTTGCCTATCAGTATGCAAATTCATTTATTTGATAGCATGGTAGCACCTATATTGTTATATGGTAGCGAAGTGTGGGGAATTGAAAATGTGAATATCATTGATAGATTTCAATTAAAATTTTATAAACTCATATTAAATTTGAAACAAAGTACTCCAAATTGTATGCTTTATGGAGATTTAGGGATATTACCTTTATCTATTCATATAAAAAGTAGAGTTTTGTGCTTTTGGAATAAGATTTTAAGTAGCAAACAGGAATCAATAAGCCGTATATTGTATGATATGTCACACTCTTTGTATTGTAGAAATGTGTTGAAACTCCCATGGATGAATAGTGTTTGTAAATTACTAGATTCACTGGGTTTTATCAAATTTTTGGATTAATAATGTTGCCACTTCTCTTCCATTGTTTAAGAAAATTGTTAAAAATAGACTGAAAGATCAGTTCATTCAAAATTGGCATAGTGAAATGTCACAATCGAGTAAATGTCTGAATTATAGAATGTACAAAAGTGAATTCAGATTTGAAAAGTTTTAGATATTTTACCATCTCATTTAGCTTTGGTACTATTGCGCTTTAGATGTATGAACCATAAAATGCCTATTGAGTCTGGTAGATTTTGTAATATACCAAAGAGAATTAAGAGTGTGTAATTTATGAAATAATAGCTCACTTGGTGATGAATATCATTATTTATTTAATTGTCAATTCTTTAATACTGATAGAAAAAAATATATTACTAGAGAGTATAGTACTAATGTTAATTCAATCAAGTTTTCTATGTTAATGAATAGCACAGATAGGAGTATATTGTTAAAACTTGCAGTATTCTGTAAAAAAATTATTTCAGCATTTAAGTAACTGATAACTAAGCTTATTTTCATAATGTAACACTTTCATTTTTGATTTATATTTGCCATGTAATACATCAGCATATTTCGTGGATATCTCTTTATATGTCATAATATATGTATATATTATTGTATATGTGACTGATGCCTCTATGAGGCCCAGCATTTTCAAATAAACTGTTAAACTGTTCATATCTGTTCACTTTTACCAACATTATTCTTGTAAATTCAGTGTTTTTCCAAGAATACTGTTGGTCAATGAATTTAATTGCTGTGATACCTACGCAGATATATGTCTACAACTGATGGCTGACATGTCCTTGAGAACTATAGACGCTTGGGGTCAGATCCCGAACCCCAACGTGATACGTGACCCTGTAAACACTCTATTAAAAATATTTTAATATTTAAACAAGAATTGGACATCGTTAAAACTGGTTTTCAAACAATTTTTAATATACCAGTATGAAAAAATACCATATACCACCAAGTCTCAATAAAGTACTTAATGGTTTTATCGTTGTAACGGATGTCAAATTCGTATTTAAATAAATAATAGAATAGTTTTGATATAGTCTTTACAGAGGCGTATCACGTTGGGGACAGGATCTGACCCCCAGCGTCTGTGCTTGAGAATGCCTTATAATGTGTTGCAGCTATAGATCTGTTTGTGCAGCCTAAGTCAGAGATTGATGGAATAATAAACACTTGATATAGTCATATATAAGTGAAAATTATTGGGTAAAGATTGAAAATAAAAGAACTTGAAAACAAAACTATTTCTTATTTTATGGCATATAAAATGTCGTTATTCTCAGCAGATTTGTCATGTAGGGCCTCATTTTAGTGGTACGAACACATAGTATGACGAATGATCCAATTGGTGCATGCCAAATATGGGTGTTTATCTTTGCATTTAAGCAATAGGCTTCGTTTTTAGCTCTGTAAAATTTGGTCACACTTTTCCGTTTCTTCATGTTAAACATTTTACATGCCATCAGGTGACCATGACCATGATCATGACCTAGGGTATAATGGACAAAGCCTCTTTGAATATTGTGTATGCGTGATGCCTATTTAATGCTTATGTGAAGTTACAGTTAGATGTAAGCAATAGTAACAGAGATATGACAAAAAAAACAAAGGCTTTGTAGTACAATACTTTGGTGACCTTGGCATTCAGTATATAAGGGCACAGCTTCTTCGTGTACTTTGTATGCATGCTTGTAACGCAAAGTTTATGCAAAGTTGCAGTAAGATGCATGAATCAGCAAATGTAACAGAGATATGACAGAAAAAAACAAGTTACCAAGAAAACCAATGCCTTGGTGGATAGAATAGCATCCCTAGTGCTAAAACTGAAACTCAAGATAATTAAAAAAACAACTACTTTTTTGATACTGAATTTATTTCTTTTTTCGAAATTGAATAAAAAGTATCCATCTGCCTTTCTACCTATATTCTAGTAATGATGGATTGCTCATTAATTGTCCCAAGTATAATTCACAAAACTTTATAAACATAATAACATGATATAGGTTCATGAGCTTGAAATAAAGTCAACAAAGACTTGTTACTTCATATCAAACAAGAACGTACTCCGCGAGTCGGACGTATCGCCTGACAATAGCATACAAATTTATGTTTATAAGCAAATAAGCAATTAGCAAATAAGCAAATTGGCAAATCAGCAATTAGCAAATAAGCAAATTGGCAAATCAGCAATTAGCAAATAAGCAATTCAGAAGTTGGCAAATAAGCAAAGTGGCATGTCCCTACCGGCATTCCATAGTTTACTGTTAAATTTTAAAACATTTCTATGACCTTCATAATAGTATCGGCGTCACTGCGAAAACGAAACTAGAGTACAAAGAAATTAAGTAGTGAAGTGAACAGTAAGCTCCTTTTTGAAGTATTATATCATATTGCTATAGACTAAGTACTTTTGTACGTATACATGTACATTATTGTAAAGATAAATAGAGATTTTCATGAAACCAGTTCATAGTAGAAGTTGGTTGTCTTTTATATATAGTCAGGGAGTCTAAGACTAAGTTATGTGTTGCCTCTTTAATTTTTACACAATTTCTTCCATTAAATGTGCCAAGTGCAAAGTGTTTTTCATCCCATTTATATATATTACTCACTTAACCTGAAGCACACATACCTTAAAGTCCTTCCTTTCAATGACATACAGTAAAATGCTGAACATATGATATTTCTTTACACTTTTTTTCTACTTTCCCTTTAAATATAGCGAAATTATGAGATAGCCTGTACGAAATTTTCTGCACGGAAATGAGGCGGAATTCAATGGCAGATTCCGCCCAGAAATTTAAATTCTCCCCCAAATATACAAGTGTTAAACCATTTGCTTTTGGCACGGATTCCGGCCGGATTCCAGGCGGAAACGGGACGGATTCTGGGCGGAATTGGGACGAAATATGCAAATGAGTTGGGGCGGAATTTTGAAGCAGAATCTTGGGGCGGAATTTTGAAGCGGAATCTTGGGGCGGAATTTTGAAGCGGAATCTCGGGGCGGAATTTCGGAACGGAATTTTGGAACGGAATTGTCAAACAAAATTCTGGGCGGAATTCTGGGACAGAATTCATGGGGGCGGAATTTTTATGAGTTTAACATGATCACATTTTTTTGGGATAAAATTATCAATAATGTATCACATTAAATTTTCTTTCACAAAATTTAATACATAATAATAATAAAATTCCTTTAGTCCAAATACAGAATAGAATACCATACATTCACTATAACACAAACAGTTTTTTTCTACCTGCAGGTTTTGGTAGGTACTGGTTTTCTTAGAATCCAACACTTTGTTTTTTTGCAATTTTTTTGCTGAGAGTGTTTCAATCATAAATTTGTTTCAAATGTTTCTGATCATTTAAATTACTATTTCTTTAATTGATGTCTGTTTTAAGTCCACTGCCTGTGTTTCCAAGAACTTCTTGTGGTTGTGCTCACCTTTAATAATAAAATTAATAATTAATTAAACAAAAATGTAGTAATGAATTATGTTTGATTGCATAATTATATGCAGTTATATTTCATATTTTTTGATAATATCAAATTTTATGTTTCAACAGTATTAAATATTAACAGTGCTTATGCATATTCAAAAATACTAAAGCTTACGCAGTAATTCTTATTTCAGTGCACAAGTGTTTAAGAATTGCTCTGTATAAGAATTAATTAACTGCTTTATTTGTGACACTATTTATTACTGGTTATGTATTTTTTCAAGGAAAAATGTTGAATAGTAAAGTATTGAGATTTAAAAATATACCTTTTCAGGATTAATACTGCACATCTTTATTGAAACACCTTGCATCTCACAGTCAGCACTTAACTCCCAGTCTGAAAATATGAGTGTAAAATGTAATTTTAGATTGTTCCATTGGAAACACAACACATTCATGTAAAATAATAAATGATTATGATGACCCTGTTCAGCTGTACAAAACTTCTGAATTTGTACCATTTATTCCTATTTAATCAAATTGACTTAATTTGTTTAATTTCCAGGAAATGAAAAAGATCTACTACATGCTATTAATTTATACAATACACACAATCATTATATAGAACCATTGAATAATTTATATTTTACAGTCATTAAACATGTAATAAAGATTTAAAACAATTATCAGAAAAAAAACAAATGTATGAAGTTGAAAATATAAAAACAACATTGACCTCTTGTTACAAATTTTAGTTTGCTACCATTGATAGCTTGATATAAAACTTGTTTCAGCATTAATGTAACTAAAGGTTTATGATTACCTGATTATGTTGTTCATCTCCTTGTCCCATGTTTTCACACTTATTTATCATACCAATACTAAAACACTTTGAGATCTTAAACTAAAGTATATCTCCAAAATTTTGTTAAAATATCAAGTACATATCCTCTTTTATTTGCACTCTTTTTTGCTGACCCAGATATCTTAGAATTCAAAATTCACAACTGTATAACTGCATGGACAGGTCAATCATTATGTAAAACAGGGTTCATTTACTCATCATCTCAACCTCCATTCATTGAATGTAACAAAAATTCAAGTAACAAATAGATATATATATAGAATTTAAAAATCATTTACAAATTTCTGAACAAAAAAATTGCAATGTCCTAGACAAATTCTGCATATGAAATTTATAATGTTATCTCTCCCCAAAATAAATTCAATGGAACAGCCTGATCTGTTGGAATGACCAGTGGAGTAAATTAGTCATGCAAAGAGTTTAAGATGGTGGGAAACTGCTGGTCAGTTGAGTTTTATCAGAGCTCTGATCTGTGTAGTGTAAAATCTCAGTGGATGTATATTGTAGTATTTATTTACCTAAATGAAAGCAATTATTGGGCAGTATTGGCTGATCAATTCTATATAGATTAAAAGGGCATGCAATGTTTTTGTTTTGTTTTTGTTTATTTTTTTATAACAAAATCATGATTTCTTAGAGTTTAAAAATGGCAAGCACACTATCTTGTCCTGTGGCTGTCCTGATATTCAAATTTAAACAGCATTCATTCTTATTTCAATGTTGCTTTTTATTAACTTAAGCATTTTGGAGGTGAATGTTTTCAAGTTCTACACTAAGATTATTACAGTTGTTTTTCAGTACAAAAAAGATTTGCTAAAGTAGTCTGACAATATATCATTTGCCACAAAATTTAAAAAACATTGTTTAGGTATATTTTAATGTCTAAAAAATAACCCTATTTATTTCTAAAAATTCACCTGTAATTATTGGTCAAGTATCATGCTTCAACAAAAATAATAAGTACAGTTGGTAAAATTTCAATGTCTGCAAGTGCAAAAACAAGAGTTAACAATTATGATTTAGACATCTTATATGTGAAATTCTGTTCAAGAAAAATGTTTAAGTATAGAATTCCGCCCATAGTGAAGACCATTCCTTCCCAAAGAAAATTTCAAAGTTGAAAATTCTGTCCAAGATGAAATGTTTAAGTATAAATTCTGCTCCAAATAAAATTCCAGCCGGAATTTTTCTAGTTTTCCGCCCAGAAAAGTGAACAAAATATTTTTCTTGTGAGACAGAATGACACGGAATTTGCGTTTCCGTTCCTGGTCCGCCCAGAAATCACTGATTCCGTGTCAATTCCGTGCCAATTCCGCCCAGAATCCGTGCCAAAATTTCGTACAGGAGATTTAAGCCATTTGTTAGCTTACATAACATACTTTATATGTATCAGAATATGTCTGGCCCTGGCCGTTTTGTTACCCCTTTTTGTGCCTTAGCATTTGATTTAAAATTGTTGGGGAGGTGAACGTTACTGTCTCTTGTTCTTATATTTCATATTATTTTTACTTCCTTTGATATACAGAAATCAGAACGAACATGAAAAAAATGGCTGAGGGAGGTGATTTGACTTCAATAAAAGATGGCTCGGATGCTGACTTTGAGTACACTTGCACTCCATGTGGGTATGATGATATCCGAGAAGAGGCAGTCAAGTATTGCCCCGTATGTGACGAATATCTGTGTACATCATGTACACGACAACATGGTCGGCTAAAACTTTTACGGTCACATACGTTACAAGATTGTGATGCTTCAACAAAAGGGTCAACGGTAACCATGGTTACCAAGTGTCGTTACCATCCAGATCGTGACATTGAAATGTACTGTGGAGAACATGATATGGTGTATTGCACGAAATGTATTGCCACAAATCACAGGTTTGTTTATATTAAGTATTTAGCGTAATTATGCTTTCTCTTCCTTGTTTGTTAAAATGTAGAATGTAATGCTGGCTTAAGGGGTCATATGTTCATTTGCCCTAACTTTGACTCCGATTACAGTGATGAAGTTGTTAATGACTTAGTGTCTTTAAAATGTTTTCTCTTGCTTCGTTATACAATATTTGCAAATGTCAAATGTATTTACACTTAGCCATTTATGTTGAGTTTAGTCGAATTAAATAATGATTTGTTATTTTAGCGTAACATATTACCTCTTGTCGTATTTAACCTTGCCCTAAAGATCTGGGCAAGAAAAAAGGTTAATTAAAAATTTAATTCACAAATAATAATAATAACAAACAATTATCACTACATTGCTCAAATAAAATTTACTGCAAAGTTTGTTTGACTTTTCCAGTTGTAAAACATCTAACATACTCTTATTCCATTAATTAAACATTGTTAAACATATGTTTGACATTTCTCAATAATTATGAAAAATAAGTAATTCTGGGACATAATGTGCCTTTAACTTTAATTAATTCAAGGAAATCGTAAATGAAACAACCTTATAAATTTTTTTTCTGAGTTGCCCCTGTGAGTTTTTAGCTCTTTTATGTCATTTTCTGGAAAATGAGTGTTAAGTCGGAAAAATATTTATTTATAATCAAAACATTTACATAATAAGGTACATAAAATCTGCTCTTAAAATTGAGATAAAAAGAGCCATAAACGTTAGCTACCGATGCAGACGGTTCAAAATATGGGATAATGACATTAAATTTAATTTCTTTGTTTGTTTTGATCATCATTCTGTTCAATCAGACAAAGTTTGAAGGAAGTTTTCTGCTCTAGTTTAAATTTTCCTTTTCATTAAAATTGAGATGAAAGTTGTCATTACAAGGCGCAATGAGTTTCTGTTGGCCAATAATACAGCGACTTGACAGTTTTGACACATTTCATGTTTTTTTTATATTTTTCTAATTAGATATCCAAAACACGATTGGATATATTCTTATATTTCATACACACATCATTTGATTGTGCTGCCACATGAGTGTAGTTTTTTTTGTGTACTTTGATCACGCCATGACTAATTGTAATAGGAATAAATGGTTTCTTATAGTATGATAAAAATCAATGCATATCAAAAATGTAGAAAATAACAGGTTGATATAGGCAAAGCCTTTTCGGAAACTATGCATTTTAAGAAGTGACACTTAGAAATGTTGTTTGCGATAATAGTTACATATAATTTTATTCAATTTAATCAAACATGAAATATAGAAAGATGACTGAGATTAAAAGAAATTTATATTTATTTTAAGTCTTTTTTTCAGTTTTTTTTAAATTTCGATAATTGTTTTTTGTACAAATAAAAAGGGGGAGGGTGCTGTGGGAAAAATTAAAAAAAGGGAAATTTTTCCTTTTAAAATTTTAAAAAAGGAACATAGTTTAGTTTTGCTTTGGTTGTTTTTGAAAAAAAATTTGCAAATTTTCCCTTTTGGACCATTAAATAATTTAAAACTAATAGATCTCATTTTTTCTGATTTTTCAGATTTTGTAAGAAAGTGAACCCGGTGATGTTTTATTAGGTTTTTTTAAATGGGAAAAAAAATGATTTTTTTTTTTCCTTCAAAAAGTTTGGGCAGGGGGAATATTAATTTAGAAGAGGTTGATTTTTTCTTAAAAATCAGAAAAAATGACATTCGCTTAAGGGTTCAGAAAATGGTTAACTTTCAAAGCTTTTGGGATGAAACTAAACAGAAGATGCAGACGAAACAACAATAATCATTGAGAAATCAAAGAAAAAATGACGTTATTTCACAGGTAGAGGGCAATTGAAAGCGGGACTTGGCAGAACATATTCAGAAAAATGAAGGGGAATGATACATTGAAAGCTCTGCGAGACAAGAATATTCTTTGGATTAAAGAGGATCGGCGACCCAAATATCTCTCAGATAAAGTTTAAACTTAAAACAACAAATTGAGAAAACAAGTAAGCCAGCTAAGACAGCCCATAATCTTAAATGATAGAGAACAATTTGTTCAGACAAAACTGATACAACAGACTGTAAACGAGCAATGAAACTGTTTGAAAAAAAGCCAGGATTAAGGTCGTTGTGTTTTATTTTTACAGAGAATTTAAGGAGATTAAATTCCTAAATTAAGAACCGTCAACATGGTCTAGGGCGTGTACAGAAAGTGCCAGAGAAGAACAAAACTATTTGACATCAAAATATATAAAGTAAGTCAAAGGAAGGGGAATTTAAAATCAAAAATGGGCAAAATGACAGTAATTTAAGCCCCATTTATGATTTTATGGGAGCCTTTTAGACCGGTTAAAACCCTACTGACTACCATCATTTAAAAGCGAATAAAAAGGCTTTTATGTGAATTATAACATTAAAATTTTTTTTGGGTCTAGAACATATCCTACAAAGGGATCTGTTGTACTTGGTAAACTGGGGGGTCGCCCCGTGAAAATGCAAACGACAAAGTTTGGTTTATACCCGTAGGAAAACCCCCTTTTCTAAGGGAGGGGAAAATAAATTTTGGGTTTCAGGGGAGGTTAAAATGGGGAATGACATATTGTATGGAAGGGGTTTGGGGAATTTTTGATGCAAATTTGGTGTTAAAAGTATTTCATATGGGCTTGGACATTGAATCAAACGACTAATCAGTAATTGAGGTAAATGGTCAACGCATATTTAAAATCAAGTCCACAACCCAAAATGGCTGGTCAGGTGGAGATACTGTTATTGTAACCCAAATTATTAGTACGATGCCGTCTGTCAAAACAAGAATGGATGTGAAGAAGAAACTGAGAGAAAAAAGGTTGCCCAACAACGTGGGTATGGTAGCCCAAAGGGACCATGTTCATTTCTGGTTAAATTCACACAACATCATGATGTTTTGATAGAGATGGTAAAATGTGTGGGCGAATTTGTGATAATTTTAAAGTTTGGTAAATTAAGATCCATTGGCTATGTGCTATTGACAAAAAAGAAAAACTGTGTATTAGTTCTTCCCCTTTCCATTCAAGACAAATTTACGTTGTTTTGAAATTCTCTATTAAACAAAGAAAATAAGGGAAAGAATTTAAGCAATAACTCCCTTTTCTGCAAAGGAAATTTATGTTTTTTATCATTATTAAGGCTAATTAGTAATTGCATGAAACAAACAGTGTAAATTAATTTTAAATTTTAAAATGAAATCAATTATAATCTAAGAAATTCAGTCTGCGCAAAAAAATGTAATTGATTTCTATATTGTATAACTTGCTTAAAATTCAAATTATAAAGACACAAGTTTATGTACACCCAATTTTTTAACATTGAATATAATAGAAGGAAAATGGTAATATAGCGATATTCAATTGTTTTAAAACGACTGAGGAATTGTTTAGTGATTAAATAGTAAAAAGTTATTGCCAAGGTATACTTGTAAGAAGTTCCACCTTTTAAAACAATAGAAATGCCATTATAACTTTTCTTTAATTATAATACGCAGACATATTTTCATTGGTTAGCTCTTTAGGTGAATTGTTTTTATAGCCGACAAGTCCTCTTATTAATCTGCAAATATTCATGTATATTGTATTGAAAATGCTTGATTTATTACCATGATTATTTGTGGTATATAAAATATATAAGTAAAATAATGCAATATACCTACGAAAAATACGGTTCCCTTTCCCCCCTTGGGGCGTAAAACATTGGCTTACCTTTAGTTAGGTGAAGCCAAAAAAACAGGTAAAAGAGTTTGTCTAATAAGTATATAGGACTCATAAACAATCAAACAAGAATTATTTCTGTATAAATTGATAAAGGTAATAATTTTTTAAAAAAAAATCTAATACTTTTGGTCAGATAAAACTTGTGCCTTGGGTTATTGAGGCAGAAACACACATGTCTACTAACGAAATTTACCATGGTACCAACCTTTAGAATTGGGCGGTTTTATACAAGTATTTTTGATAAAAAATATTAAGAAATTAAAAACGTAAATTTTATCATGTTTTATTTTCAAATTCAATATAAGGATAAACAAACTTATTTGTCAGGTTAAAAATAAACCACTCCGACAATGCTATTCGAGAATTGACATCAGTCTAACATTTATTTGATCTTAGCACAAACTATATAGGCCATTACCCCAAAGAATTTAAATTCAGTTTAAAATTTATGTAATTCACAAAATCAAATTATACATTTTAAAATAAATACACCATATTTTATTTACTGTTATGAAAATTATAATCAAAAGGACACGCAAGTATTTGATTTTTTAACATTTACATTGTCAAGTTTACATAACAATTAGGGCTTATTTTTCACAAAATGATTTGATTAAGTAAGGAGTAACAGGTTTATTATAATTTAATTTTTTAAATGAAATATTGATGAAATAAAATACATTTAATCCCAGACTTCTTTCCCTTCTAAAATTCAGGGCAGTACACAACATCACTTATAAAATATTAAATTTTATTTTTATGAACATTCTTAGGGCTTATTTTTTCACACAAATGATTAAGTGGAAAGGATAACAAAAGGTTTTATTATAAATGACTTTTTAAATGAAATATTGATGAAATAAAATGCGGTAATTCCAAAACTTTCTTTCTTCCAAATTCAGGCCAGTACAACAACATCACTTTTATAAAATATTAATTTTTATTTTCATATCTCTGTGAAAATAAATCATATTTTTCATAGAAACTAGAACTCTTGCGAGCGGACTGGTTGCCTTGTCAACAGTTTTAGCTGTCAGTTTTAGGCCATTTTCTTTCTTAAATAAAGAAAAAAAGGTTTTTATAAACATTTTTAACAATTAGCGGCATTTGAAAGCTTTGGAATTTTGGGCCCCCAATGTTTTTGGCCCCCCCCCCCAAATCTCTTAATGTTCTGTTCTTCACCATCATTCAGACCAAAAATATTTCCACAAACTAGAATCCCCTTTTATAATTTTCCAAGCTTATGTTTATCTGCGTATAAACTTCCTCCCTCTACAATCGCTCACCCCTCCTGAACATGCTACAAATATAATAAAATGTTTGTTTGTAACGTCAATTCCAACCCTTTTGAGCATGTTTATAAATTAATGTTGTTTTGTAATGGTAAACAGGGTAATTTCTTGTTCTGAAATTTTTTCAATCAATCAAGGTATGTGGGCCGATTCCACTAATACATTTTTTTTTTGCTTGACGCTTACTTGGCATCATACCGCTGCCAAAATGGTGACCTTGACCTTGATGGTGAAGGGTCCAGGTGTTTATGCATTGGCACAATGCAATCTTATTATTGTAAATATTTATTTTTGTGCTAAAGTTTTTACAAAATTCCCTTGACGAATGAACAAGGGTTATTGGGAACTGGACAACAAAATATATTCTATAACAGACCGTGTTTTTGGTTTGACCCCAAAGTGTGAAACCTTGGACCTTGCAAGCGTTGGGATTTTCCATGTGTTGTGTCTTATCAATAACTTTACCGTCTCTTTTATTGTGAAACATCTGTTACCTTAGCAATTTTTAAAAATCCCTTGCGACGATGAAAAAAATTTTGGACGAGACACAAAATATTCCTCCAACAGACAAAATGTTGACCTTTAATCGCACCAAGCGTGAACCTTTTTATGACCATTTCACTATAACAATAGCTAGAACTTTAGTATATATAATAATAATAATGATAATTTAATCAATTATTATTATAATAATAATAATAACAATTATGGATAATAATAATGATAATAATAGTGGTAGTAAGTAGAAATAAATAATGACTTTATTTAAAGACACATTACATTTTAGTCAAGCCAGTCTTCCTATTGAGGTCCTATATTCAAATATGTTCAGTAACAAACAGTGTTTTCCCTTAAACAACAAAAGATTACAAATTGCATAAGGGGATAAAAACCCAAGTTAGCTGAAAAGCTGTTTATAAGAAAATATAATGTGAACATTTAGAATATAAAAATTTACTTTATTGTACAAAGTGTGAAACCTCTTAACTCAACTTGAGAATGTTTTTTTTGAAAAGGAAAAAAAAAAGGCCCCCCAACCATTTTTTTTCCCCAAAATGAAAAGAAAAAAAATTAAATTAAATTTTTTTTTTGTTTTTTGAAAATGCCTGGTAATTGGTTTTGGAATTTCTTACATTTTTGGGAGGGGAGTTCCAAAACTCTTTGAGGGCCTGAAATATGATAGAGATTTTCTGGCATAAAACAAGTCTTGGTTTTAGGGTTGTAAAACTTTTAATCTTTGCTCAATAAAGATCTTAATTGTTATAGTTAAAAATGAACAAAATGTAGTATTATCTTAAAATATTGTGTATGAAATTTGTTTTTACCTCAGTAACTTGTAAGTAAGAAGACTCAATAACTTGTAGTTCCTCGCCTGATTCTGCTATAATATATCTTGTGCCGTCAGGACCTTCAATCACTTGTGTTTCCTGTAAATAAGCTGCCTCCCCTCCTTGTCCTAAGCCTACAAAACAAAACACATAAAGATTTAGTTGCTATAATGTGTTCATCTTTAATGTGACGTAAATAACATTTAAAACAGTTGTCCCCAGTTATCAGTAGCCTTGACCTTACACATATTTTGTTTGTTTGTTTGTTTCATTTTATGCCCTTTCCCAACAGTATTTCAGTCATATAGGCGGGTAGTTTCCTAACCATCGTTCCTGGAGAGTTACAACAGTACTAGACTACCTTCCTCTGTGCTAAACTACCAACGCATCTCCCAGGGATCGAACCCATGCCAGAGAGGTAACTCGATTCGAAGTCATGGACTCAAACTCCTCGACCACGGAGGTGGTCCCTTACATATGATACTTACATAGATGAAGGCATTATCAGAAATAGACAGTTAACAGTTAGTCAGACATAGTAGCATACAACTTTAATGTACTTTTTTCAGATACAGTAACATTCAATAGATGAAAGCTTACAACTGACAACTTGAAGAAAAAGCAATCTTTCAATTTTACAAATGTTTACTTTTTCATATCAAAATCTCCGAATCTATCAACCTGTGATATGGTAACCACAATATAACCCTTTAAATTTGCTAGCAATAATAACAAATTAAGGTCATCCATATAAATCAGGTCTGTGATTTTGATAAATATCAATATTTACAAAATGTTTCTTTTTGTTTTTCTTTATCTTTTTTAAATATAACTGGTGAATTTGTTATGTGATATGTCAGCTGACAGTTATTTTCACGTGACCGCAGCGGGAAAATATGGTATGAACATTGGTGTAAATACAACCACCTAACACTGGTCTCAGTTTTTATAGGTGTATAATCTAAATATTTTTGAAGTACATGTAATTATAATGTGGTTCTTTAAAATAAATAATTTGTCAGATTTTATGAAAAAAATATAGCTGATGCATCTGTTTTTCCTTCTAACTTTTCTAATTATATAGCAGACATATTTTCATTGTAGCTCTTTAGGTGAATTGTTTTTATAGCCGACAAGTCTCTTATTAATCTGCAATATATTCTGTATATTGTATTACGAAATGCTGATTTATACATGATTATTTGTGTATATAAATATATATGAAAATATATGGCAATATACCTACGAAAATAGGTGTCCTTTCCCCCTTGGGCTAAACATTGCTTACCTTTAGTACTGGTGAAGTCCAAAAAAACAGGTAAAAGGTTTGTCTAAAGTATATAGACTCATAAACAATCAAACCAAGAATATTTCTGTATAAATTGATTAAAGGGTAATAATTTTATTAAAAAAAAAATCTAATACTTGGTCATATAACTGTGCCTTGGTTATTGAGCAGAAAACACACATGTTTCTTACTAACGAAAATGTAATTAAAAACCTTTTTAAAATTTGGGGCCCCTTTTTATAAAAGTATTGGTGAAAAATTAAGAATTAAAACGTAATTTTATCATTTTTTATTTTCATTAAATAGAAAGGAAAACAAACTTATTTGTCAGGTAAAAAAAAATCAAAGCATGAAAAAATCTATCGCTAAAACATTTATTTTTTTGAAAAATTATGGGCATTACCAAAGAATTAAAATCGTTTAAATTTATTAATCAAAAAAATAAATTAAAAATTTGAAAAAATAACTTTTTTTTAAACGTTATGAATTTAAAAAAACCCCTTTATGATTTTAACTTTTTACATGTCAATTTAAATAAAAATGGTTTATTTTTAAAAAAAATGATTGATTAAAAGGAAAACGGGTTTTATTAAAATTTTTAAATAAAATTTGATAAATTAAAAAAATTTAACCCCGCTTCTTTTTTCAAAATTCGGGCAGTACACAAATCCTTTTATAAATAAAATTTTTATTTTCTGACTTCTTAGGTTTTTTTTTTCCAAAATAAAATTAATTGAGGAAAAACAGGTTTTATTATAATTTTTTAAAAAAATTTGATGAAAAAAATGCTTTTAAATTTCCCAAAATTTTCTTTCTTCCAAAATTCAGGCGTCACAACCACTTAAAAAAATTTTAAATTTTTTTTTTCATTCTCTCGATGAAAAAAAATATTTTTATAAAATAGAACTCTGCGGTGGCCCCGTGTTCCCTTGTCACGTTTAGTGTCAGTTAGGCATTTTCTTTTAAAATAGAGGTTTTTTATAACTTTTAAAACTTAGCGGTTTTTGAACTGATTTGAAGGATTTTAAAATGGATTAATAAAACTTTTTTTTTTCAAAAAAAAAAAAAATTTAAAAAATTTTTACAGACAAATTTAAAGGAGGTCGATGGATTTTTTAGCAGCATTAGGTAAATGAAAAAAAATCTCCAAAATTGGAGTAAAATTTTTAAGACTTAGTTATCATCCCGGTTAATAAGAAAATGAAGGGCTAACTCACATCTTAATCGGTATAATTTTTTGTCACTGCTTTTTTAAAATGAAAATACTTTATCCTATGAATTTTAAATAAATAGTTTTTAAAAGTGTAGGAGAATTGGCCTGGAAAAAAAAAAGTTTAAAAATCAAAAAAAGGAAAAACTCGAAAATCATGAAGTACAAAATACTGGTTTAAAAGCCTGACTTTTCAAAATGAGTTTTTTCCATGAATTTTCTGTCCATAGCTTGGGTTTTGAAAGCCCCCGGCCCAAAAGTGAAATCAAAGGGGCAATAACTCAAAAAAAAGAAGTGCAAAGTCCCGATTCTTATGCACCCTTTAGGTCATTTAACGAAGAGTAAAAAGAAATACTATGGGGACGCCGGCACGCCCAACAAAAAACCCTATCATTTTGTTGATTTTTTCAAGGGTGACAAAAAAACATAATTTCCTCTATTTACTCCCAAGGATGTGTAGGAAATTTTTTATGTTTTTTTTTTTTTTTAAAAAAATATTAAAAAAACATTCAATAAAAAAAATTTTTTTCTAACAAAACCATTAAAACTTGTAAAAAAATAACCATGATGTGAAATTTAAAATCAATTTAACCATGAAGCTTCACTCGCCATGTTTCCCAATGTATTAAATTTTTCTTCCCCCAATTATAAAAAATTTTTCCACTATAAAATCCTTTATATTTTCCCCATTTGTTGTATCTGCTTTATCCCCCCCTTACAATCTCACCCTCCTAAAACATGCTAAAAAATTAATAAAATGTTTTTTGTAACGTAAATCTCCCCCTTTTTGAGCATGTTAAAAAAAATGTTGTTTGTATGGAAAACGGGGGTTTTTCTTGTTTTTAATTTTTTCATAAAATAAAGGGGTAGTGGGCGATTCCCCCAATGACATTTTTTTTTTTGCTTGCGTTTTACTTTGCATCATCCCCTGCAAAATGGACCTTGCCCTTTTTGGGTGTAAGGGCCGGTTTTTATCATGACACTTTTCATCTTTTTATTGAAAATATTTTTTTGGGCTAAGTTTTTACAAATCCCTTGCTTAAACGTTATAACGGGACAAAAATTTTTTTAAAACAGACCGTGTTTGGGTTGCCCCCAAAGTGTGACCTTACCTTAAAGGGTTGGGGTCCATTGTTGTTTTATCTAATTACCGTCTTTTTTTGTGAAAACTGTACTAAGATTTAAAAAAACCCTTGGGGCGATGAAAAAAATTTTGGCGAGCCAAAATATTCCTAAAAAAATGTTGACTTTAATCAAGCGTGACCTTTTCTATGCTTTCATATACTACTAGAATTTTTGTTTTATAAAAATAATAAAGTAAAAATAAATTTTATTTTTAATAAAAATAAAAAACAAATTTGATATAAAAATAAAATATGGGATAAGTAGAATAATAATGACTTTATTTTAAAAAACCCCCACATTTAGTCAAAACCAGTTCCCTAGGCCATATCAAAAATGTTCATAACAAACAGTGTTTTTCTTAAAAAACAAAGATTACAAAATTTCTAACGCTAAAAAAACAAGTTCTGAAAGTGTATAGAAAAAAGAAAGTGAACATTTGAAAATAAAATTTATTTATTGTCAGTTGACCCTTTAAATCAACTGGGTAGAAGCCCTTTTTTTATTTTTTTTCTTAAAATTTGGGGGAAATTTCTTAATTTATTGGAGGGGTTCCAAAACTTGACCCGTATGATAGGATTTTTGCATAAACCCCAAATCTGTTTTAGGGTTAAAAATTCTTTGCTCATTAGATTTAATTGTTATAAGAATGACAAAAAGTTAATTATCTTAAAAAAGGGATAAATTTTTTTTCCTCATAATTTTAAATTTAAAAGATCAAATAATTTTTTGTTTTTCGCCTGATTCGCTTAATAATCGTTGCCGTGACCTTTTAAAAATGTTTTTTTTGTAAATAAATCCTCCCCCCTTGTCCTAAACCTACAAAACAAAACACATAAAAATTTTTTCTATAAGTTTTTTTATCTTTAAAAGTGCGTTCATTAAAAAAAGTTGTCCCCGTTTTCAGTAAGCCCCGCTTACACAATTTTGTTTTTTTTTTTGTTTTTTTATGCCCCTTTTCCCAAAAAAGTATTTCAGTCATATAGGCGGGGAGTTTCCTAAAAATCGTTCCTGGAGAGTTAAACAGTATAAAACCCTTCTCTGTGCTAAACTACCAAGCTTTTTTCCCCCCGGATCGAAAACCCATGCCAGAGAGGTAACTCGATTCGAAGTCTGGACTCAAAATCCTCGACCCGGAGGTGGGGCCCTTTTAAAATGATCTTACATAATTTAAGGCATTATCAGAAAAGACAGTTAAAGTTTTAAATGTAGCATAAAAATTAAAGTACTTTTTTCAATCAGTAACATTCAAAAAGATGGGCCCTTTCAACTGAAAAATTGGAAAAAGCAAACTTTCATTTTTCAAATGTTTTCTTTTTAATCCTCCCATCTATACTTGATATGGTCCCAAAAAAAACCTTTTAAAATTTGTAGCAATAAAAACAAATTAAGGGCATCCTATAAAAAAGGCGTGATTTTATAAAAATCAAAATTTACAAATGTTTCTTTTTGTTTTTCTTACTTTTTAAAAAAACTGGTGAATTTGTTTGTATATTCACTGACAGTTATTTTCACGTGACCCCGCGGGAAAAAAAGGTTGGAACATTGGGTGTAAATAAAACCCCCTAAAATGGGCTGTTTATAGGTGTATATCTAATTTTTTGAAATACAGAATTTTAAGGGTTCTTTTAAAAAAATAAATTTTCAATTTATGAAAAAAATTAGCTGTCATCTGTTTTGGGTTTTTCGTGTATAAAAACAGAGGTCTTGCGAAATTTTTAAAAGCGTTAAATTTCCCGGGGCTATTTTTTCCGATTTTGTTCATTTTTCCCTTTTTTTTTAAATGTGCGAACTTCTGAATTTGAAAAGTTTCGGACTCCCTTTTCTGCGTAGAAAAGCGTTTTGCGTTCTCGGCATGCTATGAAAAGGGGGATTATTTTTTCAAAAATTATGAAGATTTATGTCCCCTTACTAGAAGTAGGAGATGGGAAAAAACAAAAATTTTTAAAACAAAAAGTAAAGGGGAAAAAAGGGGTGGTTAGTAAAAAAGTACCCGGTTACAAGAACGAATGACCGAGTAAGTAAGCAGATTCCCAAAAGGCAATTTAAAGAAAGAGAGCAACCTTCGACAATCAAAAAAATCATTTTTTTGTAAATGTTTCGAAAACCTTGAAAAATTTCAAAAAAATTAAATAAAATTTTAGCACAGAAAAAAATTTTTTTTTGAAGTTAAAAAATTTTTAATTTTAAAATCCCGTTTGACCTCCAAGGTTTAGGGTTGGGGTAGGCTTTCCGCAGATTTCACATTTTATAAGGGTCCTTTGTGACTCAAAAAAGGGGCCCCCAAATAAATTTTGTATTTAAACTTTCCATTTTTTCTGCACGTTTTCTCTGTGCTTCAGATGCTGACGTAACTTGTCCGAAAAGAAGTCTTGTTACCCCCCCCCAAAAA
>NW_026854998.1:0-125282 GCF_026571515.1 Ruditapes philippinarum | reverse complement strand
ATTTTTTTAAATCAAAACAAATAACATTTTAAATCATCTGAAATACACATTTACCAAAAACAAATGTATTGATTTTTATGTTATTTTTACAGTTTTCAGTTGTTTCTTGTACAATATCGATTGCTGATATTTTTACGTTTTCTTTTATTTGTATTTGGCTATGATCTTATCTATTCAACATAAAAAACCTACCTGTAATCCAGTTTGATATTCGCCTGAAATCACAATGTCAGACTCAGTGAATCCTTTTTCCATGTCTCCATCTATCAATACTTGTGGTTCGCCATAAAAAGAATTGTTCTCTATAGCATCCTGTTTAAATATTCAAATCCGAATTGTCAATAACGTAGATCATCATAAAATGGTTCTTATACATTGACATATCTATTTATCAGTTGAACATAATTCATCATAAGTAGTAATAATTAATCAAATCTTTGGTTCGTATTTTCTTACAGACAAAGCTGTTCAGGCATAACTGTTTTCGAGGCTGAATGACGTTGAACCCATACAACAGTCTTGTATATTTAGTATGTTGAATGCTTATGCCTTTTTAAACAATTCCTGTATTCAAATATTATTTATTTCCTAGCTGCATTGGACTGGATGCATTTTAAAATCAGCTAAAATATAATGTATGAAACAATCGGGCTCCTTGTTTCTATGACATGTTGAGTTTTTGTTGTATTTTGATGAAATGCTTTTATTTTTTAGATTGTAACATAATAATTTATGCGCTCTAAGCATTCTATAATAAAAAAAGTATTACAAATGTCAAAGAGCCTTACAGTTATATCGTTAACACTTTTAATCAAGGATAAATATAATTGTGATTGTAACAATGCATACAATCTAAGTTTGTCACTTAGTACTGAACGTTTTAGTTAAATATTGTTATACTATAAACATTGTACCTCTATCGTTATAATGGGCTTCATCTCCTCGTACAGAACATTCACCAAGGACACAGCTCGTTGTGCAACTTCTCTGGTGTCTGCAATAATTGCTCCGATTGGCTGACCAAATGCTAAAATCTTATGAAAGAAAAATATCTCAAATAATGGAAATACAATAAAACATAACAAGAACGATCTAAATACCGACCGGCAAGATAATTCACACCATTTTATTCATTGATTTATTAGGCAAATAATAATATAGAGTAGAATTCAAATTAATAAAAATGGCTAGCTTATTATGAAATTCTTTGAGTTTACAACTTTACAGATACTCTTATATTGTACAATGTTGTAAGACAATATTCTAATGTTTTTCAGCGCTTTAAACTTAGTGATTCAGGTTTTTAAATTTAAACACTTGTCCTGTATTGCCACTAGTCTAAATCTCGCCTTATGCTGAGTTTTGAGTATTTTGTTTATGTAAAAACGATTACCATGTAGCTACGGTTTGTTAGTTCTACGTAAAACCCGGTCCATGTAAAAAGTAAATGAGTGAAAGCTAAAGGAAGTAGAAAAAACGGAACTGCTAAAGAACGCCCAAAACGACAAAACTCAAAATGTTACAGGATCGGTTTGATTTAGCCTGTTCATGGACTGTACTGAAAAGTAAAATTGACCGTCTACGGCTTAAGCAAACGTTTTCCTTCAGTTAGCATAAAAGCACAAAAGCTGTTATATGATCTTTAAAGTGTCAGAGTGACTAGTATACTTATTTGTTATAAGCAATAGGAACAATACGCACTTCTCCTGAGCTGAAAACCTCATGATCTGGTATTAACAGACCAAACTTGTTTATTCCAGGGATGTCTGTATGATCAATATATCCACGAACACCTTTAAGCTTTAAGGCTTGTGTTGTGTCAACCGTTTTAATCCTCGCATGTGCTACTTTACTTAGGACAAGGGCGGCGAATAGCTCATCTAAAATAGTGTTATAATGGTGATATCATTAAAAATCTCCTTTAGTAATTTGATGTGATTATTCTCACATTATTTGCTTTCGTTTGTCACTTCTTTTTAGTACTATCATACCAGTTAGACAAAACGTGATAGCTGAATTTGTATCCATAAAGTGATTTTCATCCCTTTAAATCAAGATACGTTTACTTTTGTTATTATACGTCACGCCTACATTAAAGATTATATGGCGACTTTCACACATTACTGTCGAAGGAAGACCGAGCTGCTCTTTCGTGTATTATTTCTGGATCGAGTGGGAGCCTGGTTAGAACCACCGACAAGCTAGCTGAATAAAAGTTACGTTTAAATGTGTACTCGTTATGCATGCAGTAAACCATAATAAGGTATAAAATAAATTAATCAAAAACTATACTTTGATGCACTGGTAGGTCATCAACATAGATGGCTTCCCCTGACACGGCAGCTTCCGAATGGACATTAGGTACAGTTCTCCCTAAAGCATCGCTTCCTGCTTGATCTTCACCAGTGCACGGGTCGAACACCTGAGTGCTACTATAGGGTGGTAGGGAAACTGGACGGCTTAAACTATAGTCTTGTTCGTGCAGCTGTTAAGAAAACAATAATTTTACGTATATATTATAATTATATAATCGAATTAGGTGAACAAAATTGCAGTTTTAATGGGTATTGTCTTAACGAAACTGACATAAATGCGCATCTTTCTTTCAGAATGCAAATATCTGATAGCAACGTAAATGGCTAATCGACCAATCTTTAATTTTGAAAGGGTTGTTCTTGTTTTTATGCGATACGTAACAAAAGAATGTTTTCTTTCAAAATGTGACGGACATGTTTACTTTAGTCATGCAATAAATTGATTATCATGCCTATATGTTTGAATATCTTATTATACTCATTGGATAATTTGATGACATTTAAACTATGTTATATAACCGTCATGACACATTAGATGCATGAATTGCGTATCTCCATTCCTTCTTGTATGTAAACGACTCACCTGTAATTCAGCTTGTACCGAGTTGAAAAATTTAAACCACAGGGCTGATGCCACCGAAACCTTGTATGTAACTATAGTATGGCTTTTGTCAATGCTAAGGTCCTCGCTTATTACAGTCAAAATATCATGAAGTAAACTGTCGTCAAATTTTCTAAAACATGAAATCTCTGTTTTAAATTACTTTGTTTTCGGAGTAAAAGGCAAATAGGTTACATACAGACATGAAGCATAATGAAAACTACGTAATACAATTTATTTTACCTTTGCATGATCTAAAATCCCTGTCACACTAGGACGGAGTTCTCACGGCGTCCAAAAAAAATTCAGAACGCCGAGCTGAGCGCAGTAAAATCCTAAACATCGCCGCAGCATCGTCGCAGCATCGTAGTGGCCTCGCATAGAACGCCGACCGACGGCGCGCATTTTGAGCATGCTCAAAACAAACGCCGTCATTCGACGTTCTAAAAAGAGCGCAGTGGGATCGCAGATATGACGCCGTAGCAACTCAGAAGCATCTCCTACAACGCAACAGGAGCGCCTTGAAAGCGCAAAAGGAACGCCAAATGAGCGCGGTGGTTATCCATGGCGCTTGTACGGAGATTGCGCAGCGTCTTTCCCGCGCTTATATTGCGTGTGCACGGCGCTTTTACGGAGCTTTACTATCTCAGCGCTGTTTGAGTGTCCCGACAGCGCCATATGAGCTCCGTAAATGCGCAGTAAAAGCGCAAAGAACGCCATAGAAACGCAGTCCAAACGTAGTCAATCGCCAAATAAAACGCCGTGGAAGCTCCATAGCAAAGCCATGATCGCCATGAGGACGCCGTGAAGACTACGTGAAGTCTTCACGTCATCAAACATATCACATTTTAAAGATTTAACAACGCCGTGCAAACGCAGTAAAAGCGCAGTCTCGTGTGACAGGGCCTTAAGTTATGATAGAGGAAATACTTAAGAACTGTGTGTCTCTGAACTCGTAACCTTGTTATCTAGTCTTGAACTTACTATAAGCTGTTGTATAAAAGTTGCTTTAAAATAGATTTGTTATTAATGATGAGCTTTATCCGCTCAAAGTGCCACTCGCTTAAATTTACTCACGGAAACAGTCCTTTTTTAGCATGTTTTATTAAATATATATAATATTTAATACCATTCGAGAACTTGAAATGTTATAACCTGGGAAACGATTAATTTAATTTTGTCAAAGTATTGAGGCAATCTTTGAGTAAGGTTTATGTCGCATTTAACATTAATATACTCGATTGCTTAGAAGGAGCATGCAGTCATTGCATAAAACATCAAAATATTAAATAAGAAATAAAGCACATTGTTGGCTTTATTTACTACTGAATCCTATTGTTCAACTGTAGAAAACCTAATCTATTTTAATAAATTCTTAGACAATATAAATGTTCACTATTCTATTAAACAGCATAGCTAGAACAAGATAAGTACAAATACAAACCTTCCAGCTGCAACTGAAGTTACTTTGTCAATAACCTGTTCTTCTTTGAAAATGCCACCATAACATAACCTAAATAAAAACAATAATTGATTGATAACGATGGAGACAGTTTCTTTACAAATCTGTCCTTGTTTCAAAATGAAAAAAATCTTGTTTTTAAGTTTTGATTTTTCATTCAGACGGCTAAAAATTCTTAGCTTTGTTTTTACTGAAGCATATGTTAAACGAGATCTCGTGACCATAACATAAGGCAAGAGAAATAAGAAAGCACAAAGAACGACCACAATGGTAACATTGAAAAAAATGTTACAGGGTTGGCTTGCCTGAGCCTGAAAATGGACGGTACTGGCACGTGCAAGCCACCGTCCACGCCTTGGCATGAAATGAAACATTTGGAATAAAGAATCATTAGCAGATTATACAAAGAAGAACCATTTTTGTTAAAAATCCTGTATGTTGTAATCAAGGTTGTAACAACACTTAAGTTAAATTTTATATGTGCTTATTATTATTCTTCTAAAACAATTTTAAAACATCCAAAAACATATGTTAAATATGTACCGCAAATGTTTATACGCATTATAAGTAATCTTTAAAATATATGCATTCATTTTTATTGAAAAAATTGGCTAAGACCTTATCGAAAATTAATTTCTAATTAGAATCTACCTCCCTTTATTTACATGAAATGTAAATTCTGAAATATCTTTACAAATAATGCTTTTTGGAACTTACAATATTGATAAATCTTCATTTGAGCATTATTTTTATGATTTAAAACCATACGAAAAAATGAGATACAGGATCATTTAGATATGGTGTCTAGAGAGTTTTCTACAATCAGAATATTATCTTAGAAACAAATATTGTCATAAAAGATGTAATAATAAAGTGTATTGATATGAATCATCACATTTTTTCTGCCATTTTAGATATGATAGTGATAAAAATTTGATTGCATAAAGTTATATTATAATATAAATATGTCATTATCTTATTCAATATTACTGTTGTCATTGTGTCAGTTGATACATTGTACATACGTTGTACTTAAAAATATTTGTCAATCGATAACAACTTATTAATGATAAGAACATTTTTGTTATGTTTGTCCTTGGACAGATAAGGATTGATTAATAGTTTTTTTTTAAATTTCCATGTAAAGATCACTAGCAATTTCATTATGAAATCATACCAGCCCGACAAAGTTAAACTTTCCATGTACACGCTCAATCAAACCGAGCCTACAACATTTTTAATTTTGTCGTTTTGGGCTTTCTTAAGACATTCATAATTGTATTTTCTCGATTTTATCGCCACATCTGCGTTGTTTGTGCCGTGTGGAGGCTGTACAAAGTCGCCCCGTACATTTAATCAGAGATGTTATATTTTTGATCCTTAAAGATCGTTCAGCACGACGTTATTGATGTGCTTGTGGTATTTTTAGTTTTAACTTTTCGGCATTTTCTAGTTAGATGGTTCCAATATTTCTACTTGAATAATTATGAATCACCCTTAGGATATGTTGCCTGATTTTTAACGTTGTCTTTTGACGTCTTATCTGTGATATCCAAGCTTCATATCCTCTGATCCCCTTTCAAAATTCCATTTATTTAGTTCCGCCCATTGTTTTCTCGTTTAGGGCACTTTCTATTACTTGGGGACCATAGTTGCTTTTCATGGAATGGCACGGAAGTGTCACATTGAAGGTTCTATGATGAACGCCGTATGAACACATCTGCGGATGTTTCTAAATTCAAAATTTTACTATAAGGTTTTATGTTTATATGTTGAATTCTGCTTAAGCACTTAGGCAGGTGCTAGTGGGCATAGACGGTAGTTTGCAATCTACAGTACCGTTCATGAACAGGCTCAATCAAACCGAGTCCGCAACATTTAACTTCTTAAAGTACTTAACTTTGAAGTACGAAATAATGATAACATATTCAAACAGTCCTTTTTTGTATACAGATGATCTACAGTCGTTACCTTAGAGTTTCGATCGTATCATTCTTTGGACCCATCTTTACAAACATCCCAGCATTGACAATTGCCAGGGAGAAAGATCTTCTTTCCGACTGCTTGTAGAAAGCACTAATTTCATCCTATAGAATTTACATATTTATATCAATATCATGTTTGTATCGGTTATATGAATTGCATTACATTGTCTAAGAAAAATAATCTTTAAGAAAGCCATGATATAATATTAAATGTATCTGTAAATGTATATATATCATCAATTTACGCATCTTTAGAGAAGTTAAAAGTTGAATTTCACCAGTGTCTGAAAAGTTAGGATAATCATTTAACAGTTGTTCAGTGAAATCACTGTCTTTCTCTCTTTCTCATAAGCTTACTTAAACAGAATTTTGTAAAAAAAAAAATCCGAATACAATCAAATTTTGACGTTTCGTTGCTGATAGATGCAATTATAGCACTGTAATTGGAAAACCATATAACGTGATTTTTTCGCTATTCAAGATTATACGCGCTTATTGATCAACGCATAGATAGATATTGTAAAACGTATTTAATGCTACCACATACATCTGTGTCACATTATCATTGATCATTACATTGTTGCAATTGCAAACAATAAATTTAAGTATACCTTTGAAGCCAATGGTATGTGGATTTCAGTAATGACTTCAACATCCTGTATACTGAGATCGTGCAAAGGCACAACCCTTGACCGTTTTACTAAAATTGAAATATTCATATCTAATAAACAACTTCTTGAAGTATACTGTGTTTAGAGTTTTAAAATATCTTGAAGAAAAAGTAAACTTTCAGCTAATATTATGCTAGCTACTAAAGCAATGTTAACAAATAATGAAATGTTCCGGATTATTTGGTAAATGTTGCAACAAGACATTTAAAATGCAACGAGGCTTGATCTCGAAAAACAACATGTTAATTTCATATTATTAAATTCTTTCGCATATTAATTTAAGGAGGACACTTGTTTTTTTTCAAGTGATTTAATTTTCTTTTACTCAGTCTTAACTACAATACCCGTTTCATATGGTCAGTGGCGACAGATGAAAGTTTCTTCTAATCTATACCAGATCAAGGCAATTATTGATCACATTACATTTTTCATTGTATTAAATACCTATTTATCTGTTGCCGCCTGAATATACATACACTTATTGTATGACGGTGCCGGTTAGTATCACATAAGGCAGGTCGGTAGACTTGGACATTTACCAAAATCATCATACAATAAATGTTTTATTATATGATTACATTACAATTCGTCATTTTGGTAGGATTGGTAAGTCAAAGTTCTCCGATGTTCTTATATAAGTCATAAAAGAGCAATAGACTCCAGACAATGCAATCATAAAGCAGTTAAATGTTCATAAGAAAGCACAGCCAAACGTTCCAGCTTATTTTTGTATATTAGACAGAACAAAAACGCATTCTGTATCTAAATTTTAAACGTAATATTTGTTTGAGGGTAAATTTGTTTTGATTGATCGGCTGGTACAATATATACCGTTTAGTGGTTAGTGATTGGTTTGTAATAGTAGATGATTAAATTTAGCGCCATTCTGAATCTTTATGGCGTTATGACAAAGTTTGCTTTGAACAATATCAACATGCTCATATCCCTTCTTACGGACAGTCAATCACAACGCCTAGAAATTGGCAGTCATAATAAACTAATTTATCCTAACCTAACCAAAATTCATTTGTAACATTTAGTGTCTCTGATAAAAACACAGAGAGACAGATATTTAAAAGCGACTCCTCTTTATTTCTTATTGGAGTCACAATACCTCATTCCATTTTATATTAAAATGTCATTCCAGCTGGTAAAACAAAGGCAATGTCTTTCATGCATACAGTAATTTATAAGTTTATAAACCACTAAATCCCCAAAATATGAACACTTACATGATACAATTCGTACTTTGGCGCCAATTGCCTTAAACAAAGTCTTAATATCAGAATCGTTACGCCCACACATCAAACTACCAGCTAGAGTCTGAAAATGAAGACAAACAAGACAGAACTAAGAAATAGGACATAGGAAACTATACTTAGTAGAAAAAACAACAAAATGAGTTAAGCATGTCATTATAAGCAATCGTGGTAGTCACCTGTAAAATAGATTAGGCAAGTAATTACAATATGTTTTATTATCGTAATTGTGTATTTAACTAAAGATATGCTAGGACGACTTTAATGAAATAAGCAATAAACACTGATCATACCGCAACATTTCTGATTTGTTCAGATCCATATCTAGATATCATTTCTAGAAGAACCGTTACGTGCCTCCTCTGATCATCTGTAAAAAGGATATTTTAAATCAATTCTTTAAAGAATGTCCATCACTTGAGCGATGAGAAAAATATTCTATACAGTTACATTCCTTTAAACGTTTATACCAGAAGGACAAAATGGGTACTAGCAAAAGGCACACTTTTTTAAAACAATAGACAGATTTAAATTGTTTATTAGAAAATGGTTTTCTCTAATCTCACAGAATTGTATATCTTTTACACTTTCCTTAAAAATGAAGTTGGGATTTTATTTTCAGTTCGTCAAAGAGATGAAAGAAAGACCAAAATGGGTACTAGGTACTTTTTTTAAACAATAGAAAACTTTAAATTGTTCAGACAATGATTTCCATAATCTCGAAGAATTGTATAATATTTACTTAAAAAGAAGTTAGGATTGTGTTTACAGTTCTTCAAACAGATATTTTTAAATCTTGATACCAAGCTTTATCTTAATTATACATTAATTTCTCTTAATATATATACTTGTAATTGTAGAATTAAGGACGAAGACGAATTAACAATAAAAACCAAACATAATGAGACTGCGTAACAATATCACCTTTGAGGTTTTCCGTTGCATTTTGGAGATGTTCAGCAAGTTCAGATATAGTGCATGCCCCGCCTACTATAATGTCATCTTTTGTGGTGGTAACGCCTTTCATATCGGCAACATCACCTCCATAAAGAAGAACCTTTTCATCATCAAAAGCGCCATTCGCCACGTAACGTGCTTGAAATAAGACCATACTTGTTATATACATTATATGATATACATCATTGTAACGATATTTACGATAGGCGTATGTATTATAGGGAAAAAACAAAACAAATATAATTATGTTCTAATTTTAAATATTCTATGAGTTCTTACAAGTAAATATTATTATCGTTACACGTTTAAATCTTATGTTTGCAACGCGATCAGTGTCATATTGCTGTTTTAAACGTTTTAGGGGTCTCTATTTCTTTCTGGTTTTGTAAGATCAAAAAAGGTTTGGTTGGAAATTGTAGATGAAGCAATATTTTAAAAATTTCAAAGTTCAAACACGCCAATATATGGATTGATATGAGCACAACAACTTTTATAGCTTGTGAATATGTCAATCTTACTTTGATACACAGAATATATTATAATTTGTTATTTTCTTCTTATATTTGTTATGTCTTTTGTAACATTTGTTATGTCTTTTGTTTTGTTCTTGTTATTGTTGAGTTATTGTTTTTTTTCTTTATTGTTTTTCTTTTCTTTTTTAATTTCTCTTATAACAATTCTGTTTCACCTGTATATTCTGATCATGTGTCACATTACTATCATGAATATGTTTGATAAATTAATGTCAATTTCCTTTTTACTGATGCTTATTTATCATTATATTATGGCCATTTGTCATTATACAATATCATTTCAGCTTAATATTGTTTTTTTATAATCTCCGTATCATTTTAAAATTGATACGTTTTCTTTCATTGTTTTGTGTGGTCAATTATTATTATAGTACGGTATTATTGTTTAATTAAATCATGCCTTATCGCTATACGAGACTTTACACTGTAATAACATGCCATGTCATCATCCTCATTCACTATCACAACCTGTTTACTTAATATAAACACAGGTTAATTTCCAAGGTTATTATGAGTACAGGTGAAATATGTTGTAACGTATTCCGGTCACAGCACTCGCATTCCTCGTTACGTTCACTCGTGATTTAATGGAAAGATTTGCCAGTTTTAGAGCTACGTTAAATTTTTAAGCGTAGTTAAAAGGCCATTAAGTCTAAAGTTTTTCTTTTCATTTTTTTTTCTTCTCGTATCGTCTGTTTGTAAGTTGACTTAATCTTCAAACTTAAAATGAATAATAACAATGCTATAGCTTATCTCCTGTATTCAAATGCAGCAAAACAGAATCAATTGAAAATATATGTGACGCGTGATTTAAAAAAGAAACAAGAGCTGTAACTAATACATTGCGCAAGACTATTTGCTGTACTTAACAGTATAATAGGACATTTACAGAGAGGACATTTTTTCATCAAAACATGTCATGGATATCAGCCTAACATAAGGGCCGAAAAGTATGTTAAGTTCACTAACGATCACATTTTAATTGAAATCAATGCCACATGAGTTATGGGTTTAACATGAAACCATTGATAACAATTTCAATGACATAAGTTTTGCTCACATGTAATATCATTCTTTTTGAACACTGATGTATGCAAAAAAATAACATGAATTTTGATTAGTTCATAATCTTGCAAATCACCACGTTTGATCGTTGGTCTTGAATAATAGCAACGTTTAGTGGAAAATTGTCAAATAATATTATTACATATAATATGAACTAGCGTCAAGGAATGGCAAATTGACATCATATTATCAAAATTAATCATAATTAAATCACACATAAGCATAGTAAAGTGGCCACACTTATCGTGTAATAATTATTTCACATCATATATTAGACAATGCTAGCCTAATGGTATTTTTCGTTGCGTTGCGGTGGTTATGGTTAACAAACGTCAACACCAACATACATATGTACGTTATATAAGCAGCACATACCGGTAACGTGTGTTCATGCTATAACAGTTATGATGTTCCATACCATTATGTGTAGAATATTTTTACCTGTTGTTGTGTTGCCCATGATAATTGGAGACCGTGGATATTTTTCTTTGAGGGTTAATAGCTGTTGCAAGTTAACTGGCCGGTACCATGTGTATCGCCCATTCGTGAAATGTTCCTCTTTGTCGAAATATTGTTCACGTAACTAAGCAATTTTAAAACATATGCACTTTATACCAGACAACGATACGGACTTTATTTTCGAAAAAAATATAAATATATTATGTTAAGCTGTATTGACTTGTCACTTTTTCATCAAATAACCATCCTTTTGTTACAATAATAGACATTTTCATAACGAATCCGCCAACATACTAGTAACAGTTTACTGTAAGAAGCACTTTGTTACAGTTATGTAATACAATATGTTTTCATTATTGGCGACGCCGGTGAGCGGCGTCGTCTCTTATGGAATGCTTTTTATTTTGGCCTATGGAAGGAGCTGTTATTATTAGCAGTTAATGTTATGTTGTGTTAATTAGTTTTATTTTGATTCGTAAAAATCAAGTAAACAAATATGTTGTTATATTTGTATCTAATAACTTTATGTAAAAAACATGTGCATTGTGATATTATTTTCATGAAATTGCAGGTTAAGTTTAACAGCTTGTCCCTTAGTTTTATTGTTGTATCTTTAGATGATTTTAATGGACACCACATACACTTAAAAGAGCGGAAAACTGATAAATTGAATACGTAATGTTAATTCGATATACTGATTAAATAACTTGTACGTCGAAGAACCATTGACAAAGCTTTGAACAAAATTCAAAAATCTCCGCACACGTACCTGAAGTTCTGGCGGAAATATTGCAACCTGTTTATCATCATCATCAGTGACCAGTTCCTAGAATATGACACTAATAATTTTGCTATAAACATCAATGAAATTTATTGTTTAAAATATATTGTATCTAATTTGACTAATTGTTTCGAAAGAACTATATTTCACAACAAAAACAATTTGCATCGTATTTCTTTATGTGTACAATACAATACAATCATGTTATTATATTATATTGGTATTTGGGCAATATCTAAATAAATACAGAAAAGATGCATCAGCTTGCTAAATAGTTCCTCTTTCCCTTGAATATATCATTACATTATCTTCCTTATTTTGTAAATGTGCCATTACATTATGTTCGACAACGCAACGCTCAAAGTGTACCAAATCAGCCACCTTATTAAATACCTTTTTACTTTTGTCTTGGTTACTTTCTACAGAGCGTGTATTTTTACAGCATGCCTCACCCATTGGACATCCGTCCTGATGACAAAAATGAAAATAAAATTAATCTCAGCTGCAAATATGATTGATACATGGCTAAATTGGCGTATTTTACATGTAAATTGACATTTTTAACATTATTGTTTATGATTTTATTAAATTGTAGTTTTATAGATTTACACATTTCTTTACCATGTCATCGCAAAATCACATTATATTACATGCGAAAACAAAATGTGACATGCAATTTTGTTTTAAATCGTTGTTTAATTATTTTTCTTTAATTAAAATTGTACATTTCCAAGTAATAAAAAAACATCACCATGATGTCATGGTGTAAAGCCCTGACAAATCATTATAATATTTAATATATTGCTCGGACTATTTAAGAATGTTTTATATTATTATACCTCGGTAAATGTTAGAAATGCATCTAGAATAGGCCGGTATCCCGTGCATCGACAAAGGTTTCCTGACAATATACAGCAACAGAATATATGAATAAAATATATCTTTTACTAATAAATAAACGGATCTTATAAATTCGCCCATCGCTTTTATGAACATGTTAATAAGTTTATCATAAATTATCTTTTATAATGATCAGATGGCGATCGATGAATAAACTGTTTCTGAATTATAAACAAAATTGACCAATATCACGAAATACTGTATTATTAATGCTTTGTATAAGTCATAAAAAGCAACCAAATATTAATAGTAATAATGATGATTATAGAAATAATAATGATAATAATAATAGTAATAATAATAATAATAATAAATAAAGTAAATATAAAATTATCCCAGAGAAACAATAGATTATAGTCACATTACACAATACCTTCAATAGCGCTTTCAACTTGGTCACGTGTCGGGTTTGGATTGTTTCGCAGTAAGGCAAAAGCTGACATTATAAAACCAGGAGTGCAGAAACCGCACTGAAGACCATGAGATTCCACCAATCGTTGCTAAATAATTATAATAATATAGTATGAAGGAATATTCGTCCTACCCGTTTTAAAACGCAGCTTTATAATTATACCCTGTATGTATATAAAACATAAAACAAGGGTAATACATTTGTATGCATTATGTTGTTGTTAATTGCACACTGAGATGAATAAAAAATCTAAAATCTAAGTTTGTACGATCTCGTGTAATAAGTTATGTTATGGATTATTGTGGAGATAAATGACATAAACCAAGTGATGACATATATAACAAAACAATTTTATATTTAAACAAAGTAACCGAGATCTTTCCCAAAGGAATCCATACAAAATGTTATAATAACAATGTATTATCATATGTGATTTCATGTGCTTGGATTTCATCTACAAGATACTATTTTCAATTAAGTTAAGGCAATAGAAAGTTTAAAACAAAAAATGTTTTGTAAAATGGTATGTACAGTCATATATGAATGGCAGAGGACTGCAAAAGAACGAAAAATTGCAGCATGTGAAGCATTTTTATATACTGTTAAATGTTACGATATTTAGGAAAAGTCTATAGCTATGAATCATACAGCTTGTCTCGGTAATATTTACCTGAACGGCGTGTAACCCAGTGGCAGGGTTTCCAACTCCTTCCACAGTTGTGATAGCCAGGCCGTGTGCCGCACATAGCGGGAACAAACATGCATTGACAGCATAGTGTATAAAGTCATTCAGGAAAATCTAATTGCAATTTTGTGACAAACAAGGATAATTATAATTTTATCTAATTACAGTTATGAGACATACAAAAAATTTCATCATAATCATATTCGATTGCATTTAATATGTTACATATAAAAAGATTTATTTGCATTTATAATACATACAAAAAGAATCATTATTGAAGGTAGACCACCCCTAATGGACACTATATAGAACTGTAAAATTGACAACATAGGGCAGTTATATGCTTTAAAGGTCACCAGTATGCAAAATTTCTTAGCTGCATTTATGATACATTCTATAAGAATCATCATAATGAAATTTAAATGCATTTATGTTACAAACTAGAAGGGAAAACCGTAATGAATTTGTAATGAAAATGGACTACATTAATGGGAAATAAAAGAAGAATTGATAATACATAATTACTTTCACGAAATACTGTACATCATAATTATAATTATGTTGACTAAAAGTGAATTTCACAATATGGTACTATGATAAACTGTCAAAGTAAACATACAATACTTGACAGTTGTATAAAACATTAAATGTCAAAATCGCGAAATATTTAGTTTACTCGATGTACTTTTATAATCATAATATGTTGCATATTTGATAAAAGTGCAACTGAAATACATGCACCAATTTCATAGAGGTTGCCCGGATATCTACAAAATGCTGAATGTTTATAAAATTTAAACAAATGCACAATGTAATGAGTACATGTAGCGATATAACAATGTATAAGTATACGTAACACGTTTAATACAAACACCATATGTGTGAAACGAGCTGCATATACAGTCAAAATAAAAGATTACTCCAAATAATCAAGTTTTTATAATCAACTAATAAAAAGAACACGGGCATAAAATCTTAGGCAACAAGCGTAAACATCTTGTGTTCGCTACATGAGTACAATGTACTTTTCGATAATAACAAATTATCTATCACAAACCGAATACAGCTGATATGTATGCACCAGAAAATGCCAACTTGTAACATGTCGAATGTTTTTAAAAGCGTACTTAATTCACCAGCCTTTCGATAATAACAAATTATCTTCTGGAGTTTTATATCGCAAACAAAATGCAACTGATTCGCATGCACCAGAAAATTGCCTTACTCTAACATGTGAAATGTAAATAAAAGTGAACCAAATTCACCAGCTTATGAGTAACAGCTGACCATCTTAGGATACTTAATACGCTTGCTAGTAAAATCATATTTGGACACCATCACAGTACACGAACCACACCCTCCATGACCACACCCTTCTTTTGTGCCTGGTAAAAAAACTGAAAGAACAAGACCAAAATAGTTCTTATTTTTTCATGAATGCTGTGTTTTGGTCACTTCCTGAAGAAGTCTCCCAGAATAGTTTACTTAAATTATAACCATATTTTTTATAATTGTTGATGTATTTTAACATGTTCTTTTCCAGTTAATAACACTTATCATTTCTATACATCCTTCTAAAGCATTCGATAAGATATATCAAAATGTCCCTTTTATTTCTTTTTATCTTTTGAAATATACAATTTATAGTTTTATTGTTATTTTGAAAGTGTATTTGAATTTGCAATATTATGATTTAACTAAAAGGAAGCAATTTACAGATTATCAGTGGCACTTGAAAGCCTTTACTGCGTGAGTAACGCAGTAGAAATATAGTTGTAAATACTGAAAAATCAGTCAATAAACGCACATAGTATGTAAAATATTACTTGAATCTAGAAAATTATTACTTTCCCTTACATCTTAGTTTTACAAGTTTGATTCTATTAAAATATTTTAAATCATCTGGAGGCATGTAGCTTTAAAGAGAAAAAATGTGAAACATTGTCGAAAATGGGTTATGCATAAAATTGACAGCCAATGTTCATATCAATGAAAAAAAATCTTTCTTATAACAAAAAATCACAGACAAAAAAAGGTGACAGTAAGTTTTAAATTGAAACAGTTTTATCCGAGACAAACACCAAACGTTTCCATTGATATATCAGACTATTCAAAATTGATTTTCTATGCGTTTACTAAGGATAACTGTTTAAACAATTAACTAGAAGGAATGTTTAATGCACTTAAACATAAATAATGTATTTATATCACTTACATTATTCTTGGCAAATTAATATAACAGATACCAATTCATTTGGCATTTTCGCAGCACATATTTTAACCAGCAGCTTCTTGTTTATATGTTTATATTATTGTATTGTTTCAAAAATGTACTGATTGATATCAATACTTTTTCTAAAGATTCTGTATTTTTTACCTTAAAACAGGCATAGAAAAAGGTTTAAACCAGTGAACATAATTTTCTTAAACTTCGAGTGGTAAAATTAAATAATAATATTCAAACAATTGTATTGGAAAAAAGTTTGGTCATCAACCCTTTTTTAATTACCCGCCTGGAGTTGTTTTTTTTATTTTAGGTCATTTAAGTAGCGACAGATAACTTCAGTCAATCATTTTGATTATATTTTGAATAATTCTTTGTTAATTTTCCAATTGCTATGGAAAGCATACAATTTGTTATGCTTTATTGAGTAAATCTAATGAGAATCTCTTCAAAAAGGGGCATAACTGGAAGAAAATACCTATCATATCGCATAAATAAAAATAGAATAGCATCTTACACATTTCATTTTAGCAAATTAATTGAATCATGACAATGAGTTATTATGTAAAAACACAAATTTTGAATTGAATTGAATTAAGTGTTGCTTGCTACAGTGTTGAGTTCCCTGTTCTTGAAATGCACGGGATCAAGAAAATCCCATTTTCGGAGGCAGGTATCTCAAGAAGTAGGATAGGGAACCAAACACATCTTTTTTATACATTTGTGTCTATTCTCCTCTATTATGCAAAGTTTAAGAAACTTCTGTTCACTCAAATATGATTTTACCTCCTTTGCTTAAAAGAAAGAAAATCATTCAAAGGAAACGTGTCAAAAGTACTTTTACTTTTTGGCTTTCATTAGAAAGTGTTATCAACGGCTCATATAAACATGTTAAGATACAAAATTGTACTTGATTGACCCAGATTAACCAAATAATTGTATGTAAACAATGTATTTCTTAAACCTATTGCCACCCTTACATGTATACTGTGAAGTTTAAAGATGACACGGATAAGTTGAACTATATTTATTGACCCTATTGACCTCTTCTATTGTAAAGTTTTAAGATAACACTGGTAAGTTGAACTGTATTTATTGATCCTATTTTTTCCACCTCTTCTATGTAAATTTAATTGCTTAAAAGATAACACGGATCAGTTGAACTATATTTATAACCTATTTCACCTCTGCAAACGTGATGTTAAAATTGTTTACAATAAACATTTTTCAGACTCAGGAAAAATTGAGGGGTATTTTTTCGTCATATTTAAACATATGAATGACAAACAATACTACTTCTTGTTGCGAAATTCATTTAATTTCTTGCGAAGATTAGTCACTATATTTCGTATAAACAAAAAATGGGAAATTTGGAATAAACGATATATAATGCATATCAAAATAAAATTGGGAAAACATTTTGCAGTAACGATGTATTTATATAAGGATGCACTAAATTACATGATTTTTTTTTAAGAGCGCAAGTATCATATTTATTGATTTAAAATTTCATCTTTAATTGCCCTGATACAATTAAATGTTTCATACGTGTTCGCCGTAGATACTGCAAAAGTGTGCACTTCGGATCTGGACTTGTTTCACATATCTAAAAATAAAACAGCTTAGTATAGTATATGCCACGAAAGAATTTGCTTTAAATTTGTTACGAATTTATGCAGCGAACAGTTTGCTAATCAGAAAGAACAGGCCATTTTTGTTAATTCTAACCATGATACGTTAATTATTCATAAATCGTCCATGGTACAATACGCATTCGTAACAATTATAGTATAGCGAAGTGGATGTGATGCAGAAACATCATAGCCCGAGGCGACATCAAGGTCTTTCTCTACAGAAAATGATCAAGGCTGAGAGACATATCGGCCCTTATATTAATCGATGCATAATAAAAACTTTGGAACAAGCATAAGAATATATGTTATATCATACTTAGCTTAACAATTAATATATAAATTTAAATAAGGATTCAAGTATTCAATAAGCCATGTCGTGATGTTATTATTGAAAAAAAAAACATTGTAAGAATAAATCAAAATAGAACATTATACTTTAACAAACACACACAATACAAAATAGATATTGTCAACTTTCTAATAATAAAAGCGACGTTTTTTATCGGAACAGTTCACTAACATAAAACAATTAAACAATGATCACATGCTTATCACTTACAATTTTTTACCGGCTTTCATACATGTAGATCTAAGCAACTGGTCTTAAAATTTGACTTATCTAGATAAACTTTCTTGTTGATTAACATAATTTTGCTTATGATATATTTATAACAGCGGGAAACACACTATGTTAAAAATAAAATAATATAAGGATCGTCTTATCTGACAAAATAATCGAAATGATAAAAATGCTTGGTCCCATCTATTTGGTAAAATAATGACTCTTGGTAATATAATAACTACAAATGCAATAAGTGTACAGAGAGACCTAATTCTGGCGGAGCAAGTCAGTTAAACATATTTAAATAATGGCCGGTACATATTGTTATACTTTAAACCCATTATAGATATCTGAAGGATGAGGTCCTTGTTTTATAACATAATGTAGAAATGTATGCGTATGTATTCCACCATACTAATGTCAATATTTTGTTTGCATTATGATAAGTTATGCATATGGCTAAATAACGCTTTTGCATCATTACTTTAGATTTCTTTTTTTGATTTACTCCGTATTTGTCTTAGATGTTTTGCAAGTAAAGTCAAAAGTAAATCATTGTTTTCGCATTCGGATGGTACGGCCGACCGGTTGTTTAAAATGTCTTATTGTTTTTACCGAACGACACAAGCAACTTTTGAATAAATTTGATAACAATAAAATTGATTGATAAAAAAGTAAGCTTTTTATAGTTTGTTAAGGAAAGGCAGAATCATAAGTACATACTCGAAGAAAAGCATCAAATATTAATATTAGAAATTTAATGAAAATGCACCGAGAAAATTTTATAACATACGAATTGTTATCAAGATTAATCATTTGTTTTGTAACTTTTTTCTTTTTTTCTTTCTTTTGAAATTGAAAAGAGTTTTGCAATAAAACTGCTGATTGCGACATGCGTTGTATTAAATGTATTAATCACAAAGGAAATGCAAATATCATTGTGCAAATCTTGATTCTGACAAAATAATACCTTCTTTCCATTCACGAAAAACGTAAGGCAGGTTCCAGAACGTGACATAGTTGAACTTTAAATCTATGTAAGTGCGAGAAATATCCGTTTTATACTCCGAAGTCACTGTTTATAATCTAGTCTGTTTAGCGTACGTAGGTGATAGATAAACGAGTAAGTGTATTTCAACCACACATATTAAATATTCAATGTCGTTTGTATATAATTATAACACCAAAGCTGCAAATAAAGTCCACACTATGTGATCTATTTGATGTTCTATATATGGTACTATTTTAAAAACGGCATTTCTGTTAAATTATCTACAAATATATAATATTAATCTAAGCCAGATATGTCAATTTAGTTATTTAATGAGTGTATTAATGTAATCTCAAGTTGAAATGTAAGATGAGGTCAACATTGTGTACTTTTTCAGTTTGTCAATTAAAACAAATTAGCGTTAGCAAATAAGATAGGCGTCAGTTTAAAAAAATCAAACTGAAACTTTAACCTAGAAAAAAATAATGATCACAAATATATAAATATTTGATGCTAATATCCTTTTCTGACAAGCCAATGCACTGCATCAGCTAGCTTTATGAGAAAGTATAGTAAGCAGACGTTTTAGAACAAAAGTTCTTTCCATCATTTGGTATGAATGAACCACCCTTACTGAACAGTGGAACTTTCACATTTTGGTGATCTGTGAAAATGAGATCCCTTGACACTACCATTGTAGAGCCTAATGTTCTACTTTGCATAACATTCTTCGAATTAAAAAAAAATAAGAAGAACAAAAACATATCTTTTTAAAAAAAAACCGAATATTTTAAGAAACTGTGTTAACCTGTTTCAGCTTTATTTTGGCTGATTTTTGTTTTACAACGGAAGTGCCGAGGGCTCTCCTTTCAACAAATCACCAAAATGTGAAAGTGCCATTGTTAAGTAAGTGTGTAAACGTGTAAACATAAACCAGCTGTGGAATTATGTCCGGAATCATGTCGTTTATAAAACAAGTTTGCTTCTTTAAAAAGAAGCATGCGAGAGGTCTTTTTGCTGCTGTCGAAAATTTGTTTAATTCGAAAATATTTGGGGATATTTTTGCATAACAGACACAATGAATGTTTATAAATTACAATTATGAAACAAAATAGAATTTATTATATATATTGCAATGAAAGTTTGTTTTACATTTCATCTTTTTTAATGTTTTAAAAGATTATATGCCGGAGAAATGGACTTTTTTCTTGGCGCATTAGGGATACTTTTTCTACAAAAAAAATTTGTAAAATTACTTAATGTAAATTAAATGATATATATCATTTACATTTGTATTTTAAATTCAGTTCCCTTTGTAGAAAAAGTATGTATATATTAAAAGTATTTTCAACATAAAAGTTTCTTGTAAAGTTCAATAAGCAAATTTTCGGTCACTGTTTTGTTAAATATAAGGAAGCATTTTTTCACCACATTTTCCCAAACGAGTATAAAGTATGTTAATCAAACAAGTTTACATAGAAAATGTTGATATCATTTGATTGGAATAAACAGAAAATACTGTTATATATTGTTATACTGTTATATACTGTTTATTGGAATAAACAGTATATAAAGCTGCATGCCTCCAACCACAATATTAGAAGAAAATCAAACTTGAGATAAAATTTGTGCCATTTGCACCAAAAAATCTCCCTTTGCGTTATTTAGATATACCGGTTCAATACACGGTTCACTCGGTCATATGATATGTTTGTTTGTTTCATTGTACGCCTTTTCCCAACAGTATTTTAGTCATATTGGCGGGTAGTTTCCTAACCATCGTTCCTGGAGAGTTACACCAGTACTAGACAACCTTCCTCCGCGCTAAACTAACAAAAAAAAGCATCTCCCGGGAATCGAACCCACGCCAGAGAGCTTACTGTATTAAAAGTCATCGACTCTAACCCATCGACCACGGAGGCGGTATATATAGTGCATGGTGATATTGTAGCTATAACTATTTATCAGAACATGAAATAGTAAAACGTTATTCAGAAAACAATACGGTAATCGATTTACAGTTACGAAATGAAGCATCCATGCACGTAGTGTTAAGTAACGTAAATGATATTTTCCGATTTTTCTATGTACCGATTTGTTCACTTCTATGTTAATTTTTCGTTTAAGTTAAGCCGTGTTTTGAAACGGGGCATGCGCAAAACAATTTTTGTAGACTGCTCCTAATGATTTTACGCTTAAAATGAGATTCATTCACTGCAATCAGATACGCAAAAATGGATGCCGCCAGCAATCAGTCTGAACACTATGGAGAGGTCTGATGACCTCTCCAATAAGCGGTCCCACATGATAAGGTGTAAATGGTAAATCGTCAGGTATGTGGAAAAAAAATTGTTGCGAGTTTTCTATCATTAATGAGCTTGCATTCAAAGTAACTGTATAGAAGTCTTCGTTTATTTACTAATTTAAATTTAATGTGCACTGTTCAGGTCAAAGATGTCATACTCGATCTGTATTTTACATATTTCATTCGGTACTGCTATTTATTTCATTATCACATGTAAGTTAGGATACTATCGGTTCAAACTGTTTTACATTTAATAAAATAAAACTTACGAAAAATATTATGAATTTATACAATTGTCCCGCAGCAAGTGGGACGTGCCATCTTGACCGTCAAATATACCTTTGTTTTGTAAATATATATTTTCAAGGTTTTAAGACGTATGCACGTCATTATTTGTAATTCATGCTTTCTTAAAAAAAAATAATATTTGTTTTGTTTTCTCATTTTTTTCAGAAGGTGAATTGATGCTCTTTTCAGTAGGTTAATAAATTTATTTGATCAAGATGCACAGGAAAATTCAATTAAGATTTAAATTTGATAAATGTCTAAAAGAATGTAAAGTAAACAGAGCAAATACCAACAAATGAATTTAAGATGCACTAAAGTATACTAAGTATAGTTATGATAAATTAACCTTATTTATCTAAGATAAAATAACATAAACAAGAGGACCATAATGTCAATTTCACGTAGATCACCTTTAGTAAATTTGATTGCATTTTTGCCAATAAAAGAAACGTCAACACTTATCTTTGCCTTGTGTTTTGAGGGGACATATTTTCTCCTATGTTTTCACTTAATTAGACCATGAAATATAGACCGTTGTTTAGGCGCGGCTAATTTTGATCGTTTCCAGAAAACCAAACTTTAAAGTATTATACAAGGTTACAAACCAAATATCTAAGCACTAGGGATGGCAGTTAATGTGTTTTGAGCAGAATACTTGTAAAACAGCGGTGCTTTGCTAGATAATGTTTAACACCCAATATCTAGGCTACGGGTCATACAGTTATAGAAAAGACAATTTTTAAATGTTTCCTGTTTGTGGCCTGTGTAAAATAACGTTCATCGCCGGGTCTGTCCACTTTTAGTCCCAGGGCTACGACTTGAAAACGGAAACTTTTATAAGAAAACGAGACAAATTTCATATCGAATTATTGTGAATATTGCACTTTCAAATGATAATAAACCGCCTAGATGATATGCAACGGTCAAAGCCAATTTAACAAAATGTGAAGTGCTGCATCCGAGGCATGTTTTATCAAATTACTAAGACGTAAAAGGCAAAGGGAGATAAAAACCTTCATTATGTTTGCGCATGATAACAGCTTTCTCCCTTTGTTACTTTCTTCTATTAATACGTAACTTTACAGACATTATTTTGCTATTTTTCATTACACGAGGTTTCGTAAAAACGGCACATAATTTGGTAACAAATTGACGACTACAAACATAGAAATAACACTCTTTTAAATGACTTAAACATTAAATTTTAACTATTGAAACACATATGAACTATTTTAAACTTTGGAACGTTATTTGACTTCGTCGATAAGAATGAATAGTACTATAATTTAAGGTAGTACACCCCTAATGGTCACTATAAGGAACTGTAAAATTGACAACATAGGACAGTTATATGCCTTAAATGTCACCTGTATGCAAAATTTAAACAAAATTTACCGTGTGGTTTATGAGTTATGGACATTTTTCTTAACTTAAACTTTGCCATTAAAAGGGTGTTTTTCAGAAATGAGGAAACTCTAAATAATCTATAATATCATCATTATGAAAAATGTTTTCCTATTGCTCATTGTTAAGAAACAAATAATGACATTTAGGTAACAAATTAAACAAGCAAAATGATTGTTTTTAAACGAAATGTTTTTGATATGTATAAAAATGTAACCCTACCCCACCCACTTTTAACACTTATTTCACCATTTCCATGTGTAAAAAGCCTTATTTAAAATATTCCTAAAATTTTGCACAATGAGGGGCTGTTTTCAAAGTTTGCCTAAATTTTCTTAAATGTATATTGGTTGGTCTTGCAAAATATAAAATACTTTTACCGTGTAGTTTTTATTTTATTAACCTTTGAAAATATATGGTATCATATTTGCTATTAAATTTGGCATTATTTAGTAAAAAAATACCTACAAAAATTATATTATTAAAATGAAACACTTTTTTCTTCCATTAGGGATCTGGGAGATTAATAAAATATGTTAAAAAGAAAAAAAAAGAAAGAAAAAAAGTTACCCCTTCTGGGGTTCGAACCCACGCCCCTCAGTTTCAATACACTTTACAGTGATTCTAGCCTATTTCAAAGTGGAGATAGTGCATTAGGGGTGTACTACCTTAAAGTGTGTGCCACTTTCTAGGATGCTTTCGTAGCCCATTCTTTCTGAGGTGTCTCCGAACCTATAAATCTCTTTTATCTCATTAAATTTAACCAAAATTTCGTTTGTTGTGAATAAATGCAATGCAGATATCCAAGGGACCAATTAAGTATATTCAATAAACGTTTTCATCACGTGTCAACAGCCGTTGAACCAACAAGGCACACATTATTTTATCCAAATATTATGTACGACTCCGAATGTCAGTAATGTCCTCCACAGAACCTCGTCGATCTGATACGATAACGTGGTTTACCCGTAAAACGTTGTTTCTCACACTGGGCGTTGTTCACAGTGTCTCGTGCGCGTATTAATATTTTCCACGCTACCATACTTAAAAAAACAAAATAACAGTTTAGTTTGAAAGAAAGAATATAGATATAAATTCAAATTTGACATGGGCATTTAAACATGCATCGCCATGCGCTTCTGTAGAAGATAATCAGGGATTTTAACTTTTCACAAAAAAAAAAAAAAAAAAAAAAAAATAGTTGAGTAGTACTCGGATAATTGCTTTAAATTTCGGCTGCAAAACAAATAATGAGTAATCAATACAGAATACGTTGATTTCTAAATGGTCAGGCGAAGAACGGGTCAGATGAATAAGAGATTTTTTTAGACAAAATCAGATGAAGGTTTCCCCATGGCATTTAGCACGCCAACAATGATGATGATTCCGCGTGGGATTTCCCACCAATCAATGGCAGCGTCGCCACTTTATTGTAAAGGTAGAAAGGCGGTCGCAGAAGTTTTAAATGATATTTCTAAATTTCTACTTTTTGAATTGAACAAAAATTGTGAGATCATTGTTCCAATCTCCTTTATTTACGGAATACATACTAACTGTTCTCGTAATTTAGTCGAGTGAAGAAACAATATGGGAGACTTGGTTTAAAAAATGTTCAGTACTATTTATTTCACATACCATCAAAATAAATAATAATTTATATTTCAAAATATTTGTATATTATTAATTATATATATATTATAAATGAATTTCGTAAAATAACACAATTGTAAAAAAAGAAAAACACGTCAAGATGTGTTTTTTTTCTTTTTTGTATTCACCACTGAATTTTACCTTATCTATCAAAAAAAGCAGTTTTTCGATATCTTTTTATCTATTTATTCACAGAATTCATATTTATTTTTCTCGTTTTCTTGTTGAGTCAATATCAAATCTCGAAAGAGTTGTAACAAAGGATATCTCGTTTACTTACCCAACATAAATATTGCACGTTAACTAAATAAATAAATTTTCCGAAACAAAATATATTGCTAATATTTTATATCGGGTTTGAAGTGTTGTGTCCAGATTCCTTCTATTTTTCATGAATGTTTTTAAAAGGTATTTATAAGTAAAATACAAGGTATTGTGAAGTGAACAAAGACAATAATTTACAAATTGCAAACGACACTGACAACCAATGTAAATAACTATAACATTATCAAAATATGCAAAAATAGCTCTTACGGCGTTAGTATGGAAATTATTACTTTTATCTTAAATATATTTACTTTCGTTAAAGTCTCATTTTTCTCAAGTTTGATGTTAATGAAATATTTTGCCTACTCTGGAGGCAAGCATCTTTAAGAGACATAATACAAACATAATTCTTTTATAATTTTGTAAACTACAAACAGCATATATATATATATATATATAATATATATAGCTTTTATATCATACCTTCTAAATACAACATGCACGAGTACACACAGATATGATTAGGTAGACACACTATCGATATACACATGTTAAATTTTAACCTACAATATTTCGATTATTTACTACAATACAGTATAAAAATGTTGTTTTTTATATCTAAAGATAAGCAAGCAAAGTATACATTTAAAGCAAAAATCTAAAACATGGAATCAGGAAGGGAAAACAACGACTACGTGGATTAATGTTTCTGGTATTATTCTCACAGTGACATCCTTTTCTTGTCTTATAAAGACACTTTCTTAACTAAACCCCTCACAAAATCAACACAATTATCAACTTTTTTCAACTTTTCATGATGGATCTGGTTCATGTTGTTAAATGTCATTTTATTATTGTCTATATTATTTTTTCTTTTACGCTGGGATTCATTTTATAATGATTATATAATTGGAAACTAATTTACAAAATAAAAAGAAATAAGTTTGTAATTCCCCATAGTTTATACTATAGAACAATGTTGATGTTGTTCTCCATTTTTTTGTCAATGACTTGGATGTAATAGCATTCTAAGAGGTCTTGTTTCGGGACAAGGTATCAAAAATAAGATTACTTTACGGTGGTATGTATACTGAATATTAAATTGTAGCAGCTTTCTGAGGCTTTGTATTATGCTACGAACTGCGAAGGAAAATACATATCTCGCAAGACCGGAGGTCGAGCTAATATTATATTTTCCTATGCTGCGAGTAGCAAAATATATAGCCCACGACAACTTATACACGTAATTATCCTTTTATTATATACCTTCAGGTTTTCAGACAAAAATGTTTCAATATAAATAGTTATATTATTAGTTTTTAATAGCTGTCAAGAAATAAAATTAACGAATGACGGATGAATACGTACTATTTTGCAAAAGAGGACGCGCCTTCTATAGTTTTAGTTCCCGTTTTCAAATGTTACGTTACCTACAGTTTAGATGGGAACCAACGTGAAAAATAGTTCCACACTTCCATGTATGAAACCGTATTTGTCACATACACAATACGGAATTGTCTGTTAAAGCGTATTCGCGTGTTATTTAGAGAGAAAATTTATAGGTATATAATAAAATTTATAAACAGTCACGCCGAATACATTTTACAAAAGATTTTTTGGAGGAATATATAGATCTAGGACTTGTATTTGGATTTCTCGGATTTTATCACAATCTCAATTGATTAGAACGGATCTTTCTTCGTGAGAGCCTTGACTAGAAATGTTCGCGCGAGTACATGTTACAGATCATGATAATTCTTGTACCGATATAAATTATATATGAATTATAAAGTAATCTACTTAATGGTAATCTTAAATAATAATAATTAGACCATCAGCTTTTTGCGTACTGTTTATCCGTAAAACCCGTAAATTGTGTTTAAGTCTCAAATTCATCACGAGCGACCACAAATATAAATTGACTGTCTATTCCACGTACTAATAATTGAAGAATTATATTTTTATTATTATATGATATAAATATAGCTGCAATCTTTTTGGTCCAAACAGTAGTCAATAAAAGTTTTTTTCCAGTCTAGAAATACATTGAGACTCATATTGAATGACCAAACACCGTAGACTGTTAATTGCCCCGTGAGCATTAAAAAGTAATTGTTGCGTTTTGTCCTTTATGGCATATTTTCGATTAAAATATCATTACTTTACTTTTTTACTTAAAGACTTTACCGCAATGATGAGTACCCAGCAAACACAAGACGTAATACTGACGTCAGATTTAAGTCAGGTTCTGACGTCGGATGACGGTCGGAAAAACGGTTGGATTTGAAAGTTTTTTTGACGTAATAATCTGACGTCAGGTAGACGTCAGAATCTAACCATTATTTAACCTTTTTCTGACCAAAATCTGACCATTATCTGACCATTTTCCGACCTCAATCTGACCATTTTCCGACCTCAATCTGACTATTTTCCGACCTAAATCTAACCAGTTTCTAACCATTTTCCGACCTCAATCTGACCATTTTCCGACCTAAATATTAACCCTTTTCTGCCCTAAATCTGATAATTTTCTGACCTTCATCTTATCATTCCCCTAATCTTTTTTGTTTCACCACGTCATAAATATTTTCTGGCTAATCCTGATTTGATCGAATTTAATGTAACTCATTCTATTAAGTAACTTTCCATCAAATGAAATGTATAACAGAAAACTAAAAGCAAAAATATGTTTCATGCTTTTTTAATTCAAAATAAAAGTTGCAATTTTAAGCTAATACATACAATTTTAGTAAATTCTGCAAGGTTAAATAATTTCCATAAATTAAACAAAATAAAACATAAAATAAGTTAATTACAAAACAAAAAGTATTACAAAAACAATGACATAAATGAAACTAAGAAAACATGTACAAATATTAAAGAACAAAACAATGTATGCACATTTCTATATCAAATAAAATAATGAAAATATTATAATTTTAAGAAAAGTTAAAAGATTCTGATAATAATGTTTCAAGCAATTTATGACAGATTTTCAGTACTTTAACTATATTTCTACAGCATTTCTAAAACATTTAGTGCCATTTTGCATATTTTGACCTCCTTTGATAAATTGTCAGTAATGTTTAAATTGCTGCCTTTTAGTTACTTCACAAAGTTATACTTTTAGATATCCATGAGAATTAGCACGAATTTTGAGGTGTGATGCTTTAAGATATGACCTTCTTTCAGCACCCCTCATCTGTCCGGAGGATATGTAGCGTTTGTAGCGCCCAATAGCGTGTGTGACATCATTTTCACTGAAAAAAAAGAAATTTATGAAACATGTAAAAATAACAAGCAAAAATGTTTTCATGGTTATCTTAACTTAATGAACAATTTTGCCAACTTGTTATAAGAGAGCTTTAACAAAAATTAAAAGTAAACATAAATACTGAACATTTAAAAAGCCGCTTTTACACTCCAGTATAGTATGGATTAAAGTATGTAATAGAATTTTCAAAAATCTTACTTTCATACGTTTCTTTTTACATATTCACGTGTTTCCGTCCCTCCGACCTTTGAGAGCATGTCCAACACTTTAACTACCTGAAAAGAAAATTATATTCTAACTTATGTATATATTCTACGTTTGAAATAGAACAGTTACGCAAGTCTTAAATATTTCATAGTTTTGAATTAAAGATTTAATGCCGAAATGTCTGGAACCAAAACGTATTTGGTTATTTGGGACCGAAACGTCTTGGTCCGAAATGCTCGAAATCGTACACATTTATTCTCAATTCTCAGATTTTAACTGACAAAAACATCACGGTTTAAGAAAAATATGAAAACTAAGCGGTACTGAAAGGCATATTTTAAACTCTTCACAAGCAGAGTTAAAAACATGTCAATTTGAAAAAGATTTATTATTAGACATTATCGCGAATTTGTGTGACATTTTACTTCAGCTGTTCAAATAATGATAATGAAATTTAAGAGTGCTTGCAATCATGCAATTATTTATCAAATACAAAGTAGAAATAAATCTAAATAAATTGAACTGACCTTTTTGTTCAAGAAAATCTATAATATTCACTAATCAATGCATCCCGATTCCTGACCGACAGCCAAAACGTAACGCCTACGAATTTGAATTTCCATCCACGTGACTTTAGATTCGAATTATAGGTTAATTATGTTTTCTTTCCCTTTTCTGTCACTATGATTAAATGTTAAAGCACTATTAAAAACTCGTAATTTTGATACATATAATGTACCACAAATGATAATATTACAACGTTAAATGATTGGAACTTGTAAACAGATCTGTGGCTATAAATAGATTTCATAACAATAACACATGTAACTTGCCTATATACAGTGCCACCTTTATGTTTTATTAGGTTGCAGCGCCGCGATCTTGGTCTGTATTTATATAAGAACACTTCATTTGTAATCCAAATAACATTTGAAAAAAAGTTTAAATGATTACAACAGCGAATAAGGATTATTTTTGTTATTTTTTTTACCTACTATCAGGACATCGACCAGAACCTGACGTTAGTACGACGTCAAAAAGAAACATCTATTAGACATCGGTATTTAACGTCAGATTTACGTCGTATTTGGTCTCCGACGTCGTGACCAAAAATCTAACATTAATCCGACGTTATTTTAACGTCATGTGTTTGCTGGGTATAAACTTTTCCCCGCGCTTCAACGAATCAGACAGAAATTGTACATGTATAAGGTTGTTACTTTTTTGTTATTTGGTTTTATTTTCTTAAGCCCTATTCATAAAAAAAACAAATTTTTTTTGAAATAGTTTAGGTTTTTCCAAACGACCCTTGGTTCAAAGTCCCTCCCGTCCCATCCCTATCTTTTTTTAAATGGCAACACAAAATTTTCTTCTGAAAGGTTTTCCCGGGAGCGATTCATATGTGCTTTTTTGACTTTTCCCTAGGGATTTCCCCGTAGGTTTTTTTTTTGCCCCCCCTAAAAATATTTTTTATCTATTTGTGGGGCTTAAGTAATTTTTTAACCAAAATGTCACGTCATTCTAGAAAGGGCCCGGGGGGAGACATTAAGATTACACATGCCACTACGTTCCAAACTCCGAATTATTAGGTCTATACGATTAAGTTGTATCATAGTTTGGGGAACTTTCTGTTGAAAATGTGTCAGACTAAATTGAGAATATTGAATGAGTATAAGTTAAACATAATAATTATTGAACGAATTAATAAAATAATTTTGTACCGTTCTGTTAAAAAATGTGTCCGAGTTAATTGTATACATATACATGAACAGTGCGTTAACTGGAGTGCAGGTATTAGTTACTCCCACTTCAGAGCATTTCCATTGATTGGCTTATTTTTTGCTTGGGTTTACTTATTATGACGGCAGAGAAAGGGAAAGCGATGGAAATATCATATTTATTTTGCTCGTTCATTGGTTACTTTTTTTTCAAGCGTTTCATATTGTGACAACAGGGAACGTGTTTTTATGTTTGACTGTGATACAAAAGAGAAAGGGGCTACACCCCCTCGTACAAATCAGATAGCCTCGTGATTCAATGCTATTTCTATTACTTATCTTTAGTATTTCAAATGTATTCGAACGTCTGATGAACATATTTTAAATGAACTAAGATATGAACACATTTCTGAGAATATATATCATTGAAGACTTCTATGAGATTTAGGCTTCTGTGGCAGTGCCTAAACATTTTTATTTGCTAATCGTTAGTTGCTATCTGATGAAAAGGTTTTGTTGATCAAGTTAATATGAACTAAATTGACTGAATGTAAGTATGGTAAATGATTTGTACCATAAAACGATAAAGTAAAAAAGCAAACACAAATAAGGTTTCATTTTAATGTTAATTCTAATGCTATTCAGATACAGATAGTCGGTCAATTACTAATATATGCAGGCATCTTTTTCATAACAATATAAACGAAAAAGTGAGATAGAAAAAGATAATTATAACAATGCCTGCTTCTAAATTCCTTGACACGGAGCAAAAAATAAAAATAATCTTAAGAGGTTTCTTGGATATATATTTTTATATATAGAAAAGTGAGGTAGAGAAAATAAAACTGAATATTCTTGCTGATCATTAAGATTATACTGGTACACATGACAATAATATAAGATATCTGTTAGACTATTTTCGTGAGTATAATATTGTTACTATCTCAATCATATCGTCATTCAAACATATAACCAAATGAATCAATTCAACCAACTATTTCTCTTCAGTTATAATTTTGATTTGTTGACCGCAAGCTTCCTGAATTCTCTGTACTGTTGCTGGGCAATCAAGCCTGAAGTATCCAGTTATACCGATCTGCGCACGCGCAGAATGTATGGCTTCTTTTATTGCAGCTAGGACTGACAATGACAATATAAATGGCGGTTCTCCAACGGACTGAAAAAGTAACATTTTATGGTAAGATTGAAATCGTATTTCACTTTGTAAAAACAACAACATAGTACTAGTGTAAAAACTGATATATTAAAAGATAAACCAAAACATGAATTAAATAACCAAAAGCTTAACTTAATGTCATCAAAAAATATTTATTCCTTTTAATATTTCTGTGCTTTTTACTCCTTTAACAATGCTTTGAATACGAGCTATTTTAACATATTGGGTAATAATATATTATTATATATACATGTATATATGTACACACCTTTGAAGAATAGATATTTGTAACGATATCGTGATTTTTCAGCAATTTCACAATAAACTTTCTTGGAATACTTTTTATATTAGGTATTTTGTAGCCGAGTGGACTACAGGTGTTCAGACAACCCTTTTCATCTATCTCCATATTCTCCGAGGTAACCATACCTAATCCCTACAACAAGAAAATAAAATCGTTATCTCACAATGTACGAATGATTGAGTTACACAAACATGTCTTCTATAACAACAATATTACAATTACAAAGACAAGGATGTGCATTTAACCAGTGTACTTCATGTGTACTTCAGGAGAAAAAAGTTTAAAGTTCATACCTGCACAAACGCGCCTTCAATCTGTCCGATGTCAATTGTAGGATTTAAACTTTTACCACAATCCACATACAAGTTCGATTGGAGTACCTAAAATTATGAGATGTTTTATTTCGCATTATTTAAAATAAAGGTAATTAGTACTAAATTACATATTGATCCACATGACAATTGACTTGAAAAATGATAAATGCCTCCATGTGACTATGATCAGTAAGAAATTTGAAATTTCATCTAAATAGTTTTTAACGACCTATGGAGCGACAATTACAAAACAAAGAGTTTCCCCTCGTCACATGTTACTTCTACATCAAATTTTCTGTTTTGCTTTTTGTTTCATTAAATCCTTTTTTGCAACTTGTGATCAAGAATGTCATAATTGTCATTACTAATGTTCCTGCTTATTTTTCAAAATGAAGTTTTTCTCCACGATATAAGTATGTTAATGATACAGTTAAGATATGTGTTGAAAGATGTTTGTGTAATAGAGTTTTGTGTAATAAGGTTTATATTAATATAACTCACTTGGCTTTCACCTGTAAGCACATCAATCTCTACTTCAGAACAAGACACTCCATAAGTAAAATATTTAAAAAACCATCAGTTTGTGGACTGAAATAAAAGACATATTGGCATAGGATGGTTGTAGATCAAAATGTAAGAAAAAGCTGTTGAACAAGCAGTCGGTGGTCCTTATCAGATGCCCGATCGTGTTTGAAATATACAAAGAAGGCGGTAGTGGACCTACAGGCTTCCCTCACGATTTTAAAACTTTTAAAACGATTTTTTTCCTTTTAAAAGCCTTCGGTGTTTAAAAGTGTCGGTGTTTTAAATTTTTAAAATGAAAACATTTTTTGTGGCTCTACTGCCTTTGGGCCCTATTGAATTTTTACCCTTGGGAAATTTTTTTCCCTGTTTTGTGAAGATAAAATTTTCCTTTAAAAGAAAAGAAAATTTTACTTGGGATTATATTCCCAAAAAAAAATATAAAATTATTCAATTTACCTCCTTTTAGATTTTTTTTAAAAAAAAACGCAAAAATTAAACCCGTAAAATCCCGTTGCCCCAAATTTTGGGAAAAAATTTTGGAAAAAAAATGCTTTTAAAAAACTGAAATTTAAAAAATAATAAAAAAAAGGAATTTTATAACAGTGCGTTTTAAAATACTCTTTCATATAGCAAGCAGCCAGCGGAAATAAAACTTAAAACATAATTATGTAAATAGCTAGACAAAACCTTGCATAAAAACATTATAAATGCCGTTTGCTTAACGTCGAAAACATCAGAATAGCATCAACGAATATGTAACAGTTGCAGCTGTGAATCTCGTTTGATTTATCTTCACAGCTTTGCTCATTTTATTGACATTAATATCTAACATGTATGTGTGATAGTGTTATAAAATTGAAGTAATTAACTTATGAACAAAACCAAATAAATTGCTCTAAAATTTATGCTATCAAGCTTATGCTTCTTATCTTTTGACAGCTGCTACTATTTCTACAAATATTGACCTATTGTTTTCGTTGGCATGTCCCATTTATAAAATTGAACGTAGGTATAATAATGAAAAATAGTTAAAAAAAAAACCGAACCAGTTTCTCCCAATGTTGCATCAGGCCATCGCACTTTTCAAAGGAATAAGTCGTTTGTTTTTCAAAGTTTCACAAAAGCATCCTATATAATTCAAAAAAGCTATTTATTAAAACGAGTATAAAAATGTAACGTGATCTTTATTGCAATGTTTTGCATAAAGTGTTATTAAAAACTACAAGAATATCCATGAAACGTAATTTATTTTTATAAAATACGTTTAAACCAGTCAGTTTTATAATAATTAAATATAATCCCAAAATATTTCATTCGCCGATATCACATGCTTTAAGCTCATTGCAAGCTCATTGCAAGTCTCAAAATACACCCTTAAAAAACTTGAAGTATTTACGCACGTGCTACCTTCCAACGTTTAAACTTAATTGAAGTAAATACTGAAGTTTTAGATGTAACAATTTTTTAGAAGGTATTTCAAACACTTAATAATATTTCTTTCAAAAAAATATATATCGGCTGAAACAAATGTGACGATTTACCTATAATAAAGCAAACATTCTTTTTTGTATTAAAACTACCAGAAACTGCTTATTTGACTAGTAAAAAGTTTTGAATTTGCAAAGTAAGAAAAAACAAATAATATATACATTTAAAATTTTAAAGACATACAAAAACAAACATTTCTAATAGTTTTTAGTGTAAGAATAATAAAGACTTTTCATGAAAATCTTTAGTTAGTTCAATGTTAATTAACATACTATTTATACTTATAAGCTGTTTTATTATTAAATGTTTTCAAGATTTCTAAGTGAAGTATGTTCTCTTTGTTACAACACTACAAATGAATAAAAGTAAATGAAAACAAATTATATTTCTACACTAAAATATTTCAAAAAGTTATAATTCAAAATATTAAGACATCATTATTTTGATATTGATTACATCTGACACCTATATACGTTTGGAGATTCATCACAATCGTCATTTTTTTGCACGATTTTCTATAATACTCAATATATGACTAACAAGATCAACAAGGAAAGGCTGCGTTAAATGAATGCAACCCCAGCGACCCAGCAACAAGAACCAGTGGTAAGAGCCAAGGAGGACCCCATACAAAAACAGGACAGAAGGGGAAGGCAGAGCTCATCAAACTCATAACATAAGCAAAGTTTTTTTTACCTTTACAGCAGGTCCATAAAAGGTCTGTGCCCATGCTCGCAGCCGTAACCATGGTATTCGGAATTTCCCTTGTACTGCTACCGATCGTATGAATCTTTTCTTTAGGTATTCCCAGCACTCTTGATGCAATCTTAATACAAATTGTCGTGGCTTTATAAATGCTTTTTTGTTTGTTGTAAAATTCTAATCATAACTAAATATTTTTTAATGATAGTTCATTGCATAATTATATTTACATATTCATTAAAAATAAACAAAGGTTTATTTATTAATTTGTCAATGCTAAACGAAATTACATAAAACTCATCTTTTAATTTGGCCATTTGTTAAGATTGAAACAAGAACGCAACTACTATTATTAATTTAATTATGATACAAAATCCGAATATGTCATTTTTTTCTTTGTGTTATTCAAGTTTTGCCAGTATGCGATATTTTTATTATAAAATTCAATTTTTTTCAAATGATATCATATTTATTGCTTGTACAGTGCATGAACCATTTAATGTATTTCAAATGCATTATAATTTATGCACATCTTTTTATTATTATCGAGATAATGTGGAAAGGGTCAATTGTGTGGTGTTGTTAAAACTTATGGTTCAACCTTTTGCTTTTATGAACAACGACAGCATCCGTGTAAATACTGTACATTTATTTGACAATATTTTTTTCTTAAAATTACCTGTTTTTTGCACCAAAAAAAAAACAATAAAATAAAATTAAAAATAATTCTTTTTTTTGAAACTTAGAGCAAATTTTTTCTGGGGTTTCCCTACAAAACCTGTATAAACTTCGTAATTTAAAACCTTGTCCCTCTCTATGCCCCCATGAGCCAAACCAAAAAACCGAAACCCTCGGATTTAAAATTTAAAACGCGGCAAACCCTTTTTAAAAAAAATGCAAAAAAATTTCAACATTAAATGCTCCCCTTTTTTTTTTAAATAAATTAAAAACCTTTCTTAAATTAAAGGTTTTAATTTTTTCAGAACTAAGCCATGCAACAATTTTCAAGTACGGAAAAAAACACGGAAACAAACAAAAGCCATTGTCATAAATAGCAAATGAAAATTTCACTATCAAATTTTGGGAAGCGTAACAACATGGTTTCTTTAAACAAAAACAACCCAACAAAATAACAAATAACGTACATAACGCAGAATTACGAAATTAGACGTATTTATGCAATAATAGAGCTAATGTACATGTTTTAGTGCATAAACATCTACAAAAGCCCACAGATCAATTAACTGACTAATAAAATTCCTCGACAAACGGTCTCCATAACGCTGTTAATGCACAAAATGCAAGAATAAAAGTGCGTTGACCCTCTAATGTTTTCATTCCTGATTTGAAAGGATATGCCAGAACACAATTTCTGTACAGAGAAAGTGAGAGAGCTACAACATTACCATGATTTCTTTAAACAATAGTAAAACTTGTTTTACAGTAACAATTAAATTCCTAATAATAATCTATACTCTTGGTAAAAAACCATTACGTTATTATTGTTTCTGACATTGTACTTTGTTATTTTGATATTTGATATTATTCTAATTGCCCTTATGAGTTTGATTATTACAAGGATATCTTATATATCTTACCTGGTTCATAAAAGACAAGCCAATTCCATATTTAGAAGCCGTCATTGCAATGCCTCTTTTCTTCCATTTATTGTTCCTATATGACAAAAATACAATTAAAGATACAATTAAAACATGTTGTTCTACATGTTCTAGGAAAGAGACAAATTGAAACAATTTGGAATAAGTTAAACACTTATACGAAAGGAAACAATAATTATGTACATGTCACGGTTTAGAACTGTTTACTATTAAGGGGAGAAGGAGCGGTTGGATAGCTCAATCGGAAGTCATGGAATGGTATTCCGAGGGTCCAGTGTTCGAGTCTCGGTCAGGCTGCACATTATTTTCACCCTGTGGCATTTGGCGCCAATGGGCCGTGAAGATATAGCTTAGAGTTTAATTTACATTGCTTCATAACCCTGATAAATTCAAAGCCGATTTTAAATATTGCGGGGGAGTAAGTCACGGTTTAGAACTATTCACTATTTATGGCAGACTATGTCGGTAGAGACGCGGAACAGTATTCCAAGGGTCCCGGGTTCGAGTCTCGGTCAGGCTGCACATTTTTCTCACCCTATGATATTTACCTTGCCTGGAAACCAGTCTTTTAAGTTTTTATTAAAGCTTTTATACCCAAACACGGCTTAATGCAATATACAAAAATATAACGAATCCTTACAAATACCTTTTATCACAGTTAGGAACCTTAAAATACATACTTGTTGAACTGCTCAATGTCTTTAAGTCGATTTTCATAAGCACTATCAGATTTACATTTATCCCATAGCTCAGGTATAGTGCATTTCACAAGTTTCATTCCATATGGTGTAACGTTTCCCTCTTGACATAGGCTCATTTCGCGAACCTGTGACATTTATGTAATCATCCTTATAGTTAACGACTTAAGAATCACATTTTAAAGCGTGTAAAAATCGGTAACACTTCACTCATGTGAAAGAAGTTTCAAATGTTAAGTGCTCAAATGTAAGTATTTTTACGGGCTCATCTACAACCTTAAATTTGATTCGAAATCTGTAATGGTGACAATTACTTTCCTGAGGTTGATACACTTTAAATTTGGTAAATATGCTGATTAATCACATGTTTGAAGAGCTTATCAAACAAAATATTAATATACACATATACATGAGACCACATGTGATCGTCTGACGTTTCATTATTTTTTATGTTGAATTATGTTTTTTGAAATTAAAACTTTTTGTAAAGCAACTTTGAGAAAACTAATAAGTATATCAAATCACCTTTTCTGAACTTATGTTTAGCTTATTTGCAATTTTGAATACGACATCTTCCATGATGGCGACAGCTTGCGGATGACCAAAGCCCCTAAATGCTGTGTTTGATGGACAATTAGTTTTGCACAAATATCCTTCTATTTTAATATTTCTAACTCTATAGCCTGATTCAATAGACTTTATTGCCACGTCCATAACCTGAATAAGAACAGTGTATACATATTAAGCATAAACTATTACCCAGTTTATTATTACGTTACAGATTGCGCTCCTCTCCTTTTGGACTTTTGGTCATTTAAAAACGTAACCTACATTATTTGTTTTCTAAAATGGATTAGTTCAGGTTCTATTTTATAAACTGTTTACTTATTATTTTTGAGACAGTAAACCAAAAAGTAGGAATCTAGTCTGAGTTAGTCTGCTCTGCGTTCAGGAAGACTAGGGCTTATTATATGCTACGTGGTATATTTTATTACTCAGTTTTAATAATAAATAATACAAATTAGGCACTACGTCAGAACTTAAATGAATCACTGTATACCTAATTTTTTGAGCAACTGTTGTAATATTAACATGCTTATATAACATGTATTATGCCCAGTTCGTCTACACTTCCATGCAGTAGTTTGTTTCACAAATCAATGAAGGTATATGTCTATTATTAGTATTTCAAATTGTGCATAGTTTAGGCTTGAGGACACATACATGTAGTTACATGCATTACTTGGTAACACACAGTCAAGGTTTTAGCAAAGTTTAGCCATTATGTGTTCTATTTGAATGGTTCAAGAGAAAAAGTTAAATATTAAGATATAGTACTGTAATGCATAATAAAAAGTTACTTATATTGATATAATTTTCTCATTTTAAAATTAACATGGCACTGCAAAAAACTGAAAAAAATATGTTTTTATGTATACTTTGGAATACAAAATTCCTTACCAGGCTAGAAACATCTAAACTATACCCAGCATTGCTGTAAAACTTGATATCTAATGCATTGATGATCCCTTCTTTGCTGAAACCAACCTATAATTATAACAAATTAAACACACGTCGATTAAAGAATTCAACACTTTAAAGTCTGTAAAATGATCGACGTTAAATATGTAAATTGATGCATATTGAATACATGATCCGAGATCAAATTTAAGAAAATATTTCGACACGTCCGAGTATCAAACCATCAACCTCCTGATTACTAAGCCAATGCTCTCCCTATAAGTGAAGCGAATGAATTATACCTTATACTTCCCTAGGAATGGGTGTCTTTTCCCAGTAACCATCATGTTTGTCGCCCTAGGTAAGACACAACGGACAGGTCGTTTCATTCTGGAAAAACAGGAAGGTGCAAAAGTAAAGACATGTAGTAAAGTATCATACTGCGTATTATATTTTGCACGTTCAGGAAAATATATAATTATAAAAAGATCATTTTCATAGAAAATCAAAACTGTTTATATATACGTTTTGCAGTTGTGTTTTTAACAAGATAGTATTTATCAAATACCAATTTTCTGGAACATATTATAAAATGTAGGTGAACGCTGGTTATCAAAACATATTTGAAAACCAAACCGAAGCTTTTTAGATTGCAACGTATTTAATAATGAAAACATTACAGATCTGCCGACAAGACAAAATTGAAAATGTTACAGTCTAAAAATATTTGAGCATGTTCATGGACGATATTAACGCACCGTCCAGTACCTTCCTAGCACCGGCGTTATGTATTTTCAATCATGCAGATGTTTTTGTACTTGCATATGTCCGTGTCTTATCAATATTAAATATGATCTTAATGATATCTAGCGATTCATGTTCTTGTCATTTTAATGAAGTTTAAATTTAATAAATGATAAATATAGATTCAGTTGCTTCCATTTAAAAGAGCTTTACATGAAACAAATAAATTATAGCTCGTATATTACTTATGCGCACCAACAGCTGCCGCACCTGCTGCCATCATAACTTGGGCCTCTTTACCTCCGAAAGCACCACCTGAAATGCATTTGAAGGTTTTAGGTTTTTCAAATAACGGGATAATCATGCGAGAGCAAAACTCGGTTTTATTATGTCTGTTCATAAGTAATAATTAAATGTGAAGTCCCATACACGCTTCCCAACTAGCCATGGCATAAGCAGTTTTCAATCGTCAACACTAAAAATAGTGGAAGTAATGCACGATATAACACAACTAAAACGAAGCACGGGTCAACTTTGTAACATAGCATTGCACACTTACTAGTGAGATTTATAACTCTGTAAAAAAGGAAACAGAAACAAAAGAAAGGTAACACTCGATCCCACTGAGATTGTTCATAAGATACACCAAAAATAGTTAAGCATCTTTCAAACCTAAAAGCCATGTCATACTTAATAATTAAGACTTAGTGTTAACCAAGTGACTGTTTAAATGGAACTCCATTGGTTTAAGATTTTTACAAAGATCAACTGGGGAACTTAAAACGAAACAAACTATGCAAAATATAATAAATTTAAAAAAAATAGAATAAAAACATAGTCAGAATTGAATTAATTTGGAAATCGTTATTTGTCTGTACTCAAAGCTTAGCAAAATATTTTAAATGCGTTGCATTATTAAATCATTTTCACAGTAACAATATTTGTTGGTAATTCAGTTTGCAAGACTACGTTCAATGTTTGATATAAAATAAGATCTGAGATAGTGCAGGTACAATTATGTACCCAGTAAACTCCACTTATAACAAACATATTTGGCCATTTAAAATGTGTTCCTTATATCCGAAGTTCCTTGTAAGCATATAGCGAATAAGTTCCTTTTAAAAGGGAGTTTTTATAGCGAACAAATTTACATATAACGAACTGATTGTTTACAATCGTCGGCCATTTTTAAGAGCATTTGATTCAGAAAGTTTAGTCATTTATTTCTTTGTTAGACACAATACCCGAGAGCGCACTTTTTTGAATTTGAAAATCCTTTGTTATTTCAGTTTTAGTTTTATTCCCTTTCTAAATTTCTCATAAAATATCACATTCATTTTGTTTTTTAAACTCAGTGTTTTCGTTTTCTTTCCATGATTAAGAATAAACAAGATTTTCAACTTTTCCTTCCTTTTATTTTGAATATCTTCTATTATATTTTAAGGATGACTTTTAGTTATGAAAGATATAGATTTCTTTTTATTTAAAAGCAAGCGTACTTTGTAATTTTCAATGGACTGTGCTTGCAAGCATGCGTGATTATGTTAAAAAACCGATTATAAATGATCATAATAATTTTACTCGAGCAAAACTATCTATGAAAAGAAATAATAGTTTAAAAGGAATAACCGTTTTATCTTGGTGACAAGAGCTCATGCTAAAAATATTTTAAATGGAAAACTATTACGTACTGCTATACAAATTCATTTTCATAGATGTATTGGAGTACATACAGCAATAAACGGTACAATCGGCCGAGTTGAAAATGCGGATAGCCGATATTTTGTTATAAAAGTGTAATTGTCTGTACTTTTAACTAAATTGGGACTGAGAAATGAGTTCCTTATAAGCGATAATTCCTTATAACTGTGTTCGCTATAACCGTTTATTTTTATATTAAGTAAAGACGGGCAAAATTCGGGCCAAAATAAATTGTTCCTAATAACCGGAAGTTCGCTATAACCGTGTTCGCTATAAGTGAAGTTTACTGTATAAGGGCCATTATTCTGTCACAATCCATGGGGAGCCTTAGAGAATGACCTCCTATTATGCCCTCAAATCAGTGTGTGAAGTTTTAACCCATTCTCCTAAGTAGATTTTACATGATACCAACTTCCACAAAAAGAACTAAAACAAAATGTAAAGCCGACGCAAGCATAAGTTCAATAGTTTGAACGAATTATTCGAGCAGTCAAACGAAAATGTATATTCTTAATAAAAATGAGTATTCTGTAAAATTGGAGTAAGGCACTGAAATGGACTAGAATGTAACACATAAGTTACTTGTCCAGACCATCATATATGTTAAAGAGACAAGAATAAATAAATACATTTATATTGATGTTACCATACATTTTACTTCAACAATCATCTACGTATTTCAACTTGAGAATGATAAGTAATATCTCGTGACCATTGCCAATTTATCAAAAAAATGTACTTACCAAGGCGCTTTACTCTGCATGTTATTTTATGATGAGCAACATTCAAAAGTTCAGCTATATCGGCTTGCAATCCTTTAAGGTTTTGAGTTGTTACATCGACGTCCATTTCCTGGTTTTCTTTTGGTATGACCAGTGCGGCGATTGGCTCAAGGTACAAATGCTCCTGAACATGTTCAAACATAAATTTGTTAAGCAAAAGAAATAATATATTAAATTATATGAAATACACATTTGCCAAAAACAAAAGTCCGGGTGAGAGGTTTTATTTATTTTAAACAATGATATAATGGTTTATGTATTTTTGTCAAATATAATCAAAATTGTTACTGTTATAATAATATGCTATACACATATTAAAAAGTGTACCAGGGTATGATTTTAAATTTATTTCCTTTTATTTAAATAAATAGTCTTAAAGATATGTCATGCATAAACTTGATATTTGAAATAAAAGTACTGATAATTACTATACAGGTAAAATAATCTTTTGAATACACACAGACAAGACAAGATATGTTTATACGAGTATATTAAACACAGTTCGCTTGAGGTAATTACAGTATGATTACACAATTTCATTTTTTTAAATGTCAGTTTTGTTTATAAGATATATACCAAATCAATTTGACAAGAAAAAGGAAATGCAACTTCCCAAACATGATTTATATATTCACAAATTCGAAAAATATATTCAAGAAGAATCTACTAGATTTTAATAAAAATCCTCAAATAAAAGTATTTTACCCAAAGATGAACATATTATATCTTTAATTAGTTAATTTGAAGACATACTGATTTAGATTTTTGTTATTTTACGGTTGCTTCTATTGCAATATCGATTGCTGATATTTTTAACGTTATCTTCGTTTTTTCTGTATAGCTACAGTTTAAGTGTTTTAACATAAAAGACGTACCTGTAATCCAGTTTGATATTCGCCTGAAATTACAATGTCAGACTCGGTGAACCCTTTTTCTACGTCTCCATCTACCAGTACTTGTGGTTCGCCATAAAAAGAATTGTTCTCTATAGCATCCTGTTTAAATATTCAATCCGAATTGTAAATAGCGTAAATCATCATAAAATGGTTCTTTTACATTTACATATCTGTTTATCAGTTGAAATAAGTCACCATAAGTAGTAATAAATAACAAAATCTTGTGCTTTGTATTAACTTACAGACATAGTTGTTCAGGCAATCATAACTGCTCTCGAACTCATATAACAGTCTTGTATAATAGTAATATGTTTAATGCTGATGTCTTTTTAAACAATACCTTTATTTTTTCAAATATGATTTATTTCCCGCTGCATCGGACTGCATCCATTGTAAAATCAGCTAGAATTATAATGTATGCAAGAATCGGGCTCCTTGTTTCTATGACATGTTGAGTTTTTGTTGTATTTTGAAAATAAAAATAGTTTTATTGTTTAGATTGTAACATACTCATTTTATGCGCTTTAAGCCTTCCATAATATAAGAAAGTATTACAAATGTAAAGGGCCTACAGTTACATCGTTTACATTTCTATCAAGGACAAATATTGTGATTGTAACCATGCATACAATCTAAGTTTGTCACTTAGTACTGAACGTTTAAGTTAAATAATGTTATACTTTAAACATTGTACCTCTATTGTTAGTATAGGCTTCATCTCCTCGTACAGAACATTCACCAAGGACACAGCTCGTTGTGCAACTTCTCTGGTGTCGGCAATGATTGCTCCGATTGGCTGACCAAATGCTAAAATCTTGTGACAGAAAAACATCAGAAATTATAGAAATACAATAATACATAATGACAAACGATCTTAATACCGATCAGCAAGAAATTTCAAACTATTTACTTACTTGGTAAAACAAAAATATAAAGTAGAATTCAAATTAATAAATATGGCTATCTAATTATTAAATTCTTTGAGTTTACAACTTGACAGATATTCATAAGACAATATACCACTGTTTGCAGCATTTTATACATAGTGATTCGGGTTTTTAAACTTAAAGGGAAAGACAAGGTTAGAATTAAAACTTGATTTCAGAAAAAGAATACTTTAAATAATAACTCTGCAAATTTTCTGCCGCCAAATAATAATATTAAACGAATGATAACAAAATTTAAATCGCTAAATCACCGATTTCTACAAATCAGTAGGCGCGGCCATGTTTGTGTATTGGCCGTATAAAAACAGGTGCGTGTGATGTCATTTCCCCACATCTTTAGATTTATGATAAATCTAGTTGAATCGTAGCGAAATATTAATATAATAATGTATTGACCAGACAATTTAATTTTCACAGGAGGTGTAGAAGAGATTTTTATGGTTCAAAAAACGTAAAAATATCCTAAAAAAATATAAATAAAATAAAGAAACAAATAAAAAATCAACGTCTACCGGTCGCACCACTTCAGGCCAGTGATGCCCGTTACTCCAAACAATGCTATGTTCATTAAAGTCTCATCTTGATGTAATTAAACAATATTTCACAGATTTAATAAATAAACATGTTATTATTTAAGAAAGTTTCACAATCAAATAATGCAATTAAATAAACAAACGCACCAAGGAATAATTGGCTGTTAATTATTGAACGGCGATAATTATCATTATTATAAAAATCCTACTAAAACGTGTTCTTAATAGTACATGTAATTAAATTTTTGCAGTTTGATTCTGACTTTCAAATTGAAAGGTGTGAACATATGTTATAATTGATGTACACATTTCAAAAATATAAGCAACCCTTTTGAAAAGTAAATTGTTAACATGTCTGTCAACGTGTGATGCTGCGCATCGTAATCGTAACCTAATATTTACTGCAGGCAAAACATTTTTATTGGCTGCTCAAAAATCTAATTTGCATAATTTATTCACACAATTGCTGGTTCTTACTACTTATGTCTAATACTATGCATTGTCCATTTTAATTGTTCCTAATTTGCACCAAATGTTCCTGTCACACTGTGTACTGACGATTTTTATTGCTCCTTGTATGCCCCTGTGCCGACAGACCTTTTGATCATGCACAATGTTGCCCTGATTGGTTAATCACCCTTGTCAAATATTCTAATGATGAAATAGACATCTATTTTTTTTTAAGCTTCATCAGTGAACTGAATGACCTTAGGGGAAATTAAGTTACACACGTGTCAAATTATACTGTAAATTACAGCATTTCATCAAATAGCAACACATTTTTTTTCAGTTACCAATAATCATTTTAAATATTAAGTAGATTTATGATTTTTTATTGGATTAAAGTTACGGTAGTAGAAATGCGTATCTGTGTGGGAAAGGGATTGGGTAAGTAGATAACGTGGAAAAAAGCTATAGGGAACTGGATAAACCCGAGAATATGCGTAATTACAGGGAATGGGCAACCTGTTGCTGTTGGTACCAGTTTTGACTGGGTGCCTAAATAACTTCTAACTGACAGTTTTGTTTTCATACGATATTAGTCTGGCTGCCGATTTTCCTGCGCCATTCTCATTTTTAGCGTCAATGGCGGAAAATCGCGTCCTCAGCAGATCTCCGCATATTGGTTTTAGTTGATATTTTACGCTGAAAAAAAGATACATGACCGGCGATGTACCTTATTCGGACAGCTTGTTTAGCGAAAATTAAGTACAAAATAAAAGGATATATCGTCAATTTGAAGAAGTTTCTCACAGTACCCAAATTAAATTGATGATTTATCTTTGAAAATTAAGCAGTCAATGCTTAAATCATGTGGTGGGATCATCAGCAAGCTTGAAAATCGGACAAACGATAATTAATGTCGCGGCGTCTTCAATTAATTAATTAAAGCAATTCAGTTCCATATGATGTTTTCATAAATAATATATGATATACGCAATAAGATTAATAAGTTCTTCATCAAGATATATTTCAGTTGTACCAGCGTGTACACTTATACCGGAAGTGGGTGTAACACGTCACAATCTCGGTCTCGTCTGTCTCGCGAGAATGACAGAACGCCAAAATGGCGGCGCCCATGAACTTATTTCTCAAGTAAAATATAGTGTCTTAAAACACGAATTTCTCACTTATAGGATTGATGTTAACAGAAAAACTGTCATGGTACCTCTTTTTAAATGATGAATATTTATATTAGACAGACATCAATCCATCCATTCCTATTCCTTTAAACACTTGTCCTCTTTTGTCATGTGTCTGAATTCCGCCTAATGCTGAGATTTGAATATCATGTAAAAACAGTAACCATGAAGCTTAGGTTGACAAACTGGAACTGCTAAAGAACGCCCAAAACGACAAAATTGAAAATGTTGTGAAAGATCGGTTTTATTGAGCCTGTTCATGGACGGTACTGGAAAGTAAAAATGATCGTCTAAGCCTACTTCCACCGGCTAAAGCAAACGTTTTCCTCCATTTAGCATTGACACAAAAGCCGACATATGATCGTTACAGTATCAGAGTGACTGGTTTACTTATTAATTATAAACAATAGGAACAAAACGTACTTCTCCTGAACTGAAAACCTCATGATCTGGTAGTAAAATACCAAACTTGTTCCTTCCAGGGATGTCTGTGTGATCAATATATCCATGAACACCTTCAAGCTTCAAGGCTTGTGTTGTGTCAACCGTTGTAATCCTCGCATGTGCTACTTTACTTAGGACAAGGGCGGCAAATAGCTCATCTAAATATAGTGTTATATTGGTGATTTCATTTGAAACTCCTTTAGTAATTTGATGTGATTATTATGCGCTATTTTTGGGTTTGTCAATAGCATACCAGTTAGACAAAATGTAATACAATAACTTAACTTGTATCAATAAAGTGATGTTTAGCCCTTTAAATCAAGATATTCTTTTTACTTTTGTTATCTTAAGTCTACCTGTGTTAAAGGTTATATAGCGACTTTCATACTTTACTGGCGGAGAAAACCCAATTGCCCTTCCAGGTATTATTTTTGGATCGGGTGGGTACCTGGTAAGAACCACTGACAAGCTAGCTGAATAGAAGTTACGTTTACAACGAATTTCTAATTGTATTCCTCATTGTGTTTAAACCTTATTGTCGAGCGTAACGTAATGCCATTGGAACAACATTATATCGGATAAAACCCATTCACAACAAGATTGCATTTGAGAAAAATGCTATGCCACCGCATGGTTCAAATTTCATAGCTGTACATCAAAGGACAAGAAAGTAGGTCACATCATCAAAATCTAGGTCACCTGATATCAAAGTTCAATTTTACAACTAAAACTGTGCACGTGGTCAAAATGTCATTGCTGTACATCAAAGGACAAGAAAGTAGGTCACTGTCCCCTTGGGCAAGGCATAATTTTGACCCAAGGGTTTAATTAAAAACAATTTTGATACAGGTCCACCAAATAACATTTCAAGTCAAATATCTAAGCTATAGCTTTCTCCCATTCAGAAAACATTTGTTTTATTTTCTGTTTTTACTATGTGTACATAATGAGAATCACTGCCCCCGGGCAGGGCCAATTTTGACACCAGGGGAAAATTTTGAACAACTTTGGTAGAGGACCTATAAATGATATTATATATCAAACATCAAAGCTCTATGCCTTGTACTTTCAGACAAAAATATTTTTCATTTTTTCACTATATGTACATAATGAAAATCAATGACCCCAGGGGTGGGGCCAATTTTGACCCCAGGGCTATAATTTGAACAATCTTGCAAGAGGTTCACTACACAATGTTTCATGCAAAATATCTTAACTCTAGCCTTTGTAAATTTAGAGAAGATGATTTTTTAAGTTTTTACTATATACATATAAGGAAAACCTATGGCCACCGGGGGCGGAGCTAATTTTGACACAAGAGGCAAAATTTGAATAACTTTTGTAGAGTACCTTTAGATGATATTATTTAACAAATATTAAAGCTCTAAGCCTTGTACCTTCAGACAATAAGATTTATTTATTTTTTACTATATGTATATATTGAAATCAATGACCCCAAGGGTGGGGGCAATTTTGACCCCAGGGCTATAATTTGAACAATCTTGCTAGAGGTTTACTACACAATGTTTCAAGCAAAATATCTAACCTCTAGCATTTGTCAATTGCTAGAAGAATTTTTTTTGAAGTTTTTACTATAAGTTTTTACTATATACATATAAGGAAAACCAATGACCTCCGGGCGGGGCCGATTTTGACCCCAGGGCTATGATTTGAACAATCTGGGTAGAGGTTTACCAGACAATGTTAATGCAAAATATATAAGCTCTAGGCCTTTTGGGTCTTTACAAGAAGGTGTTTTAAGTTTTTACTATATGTACATATAGTGAAAATCAATGACCCCGGGGCGGGGCCGATTTTGACCCAAGGGCGATAATTTGAACAATCTTGGTAAGGGTCTACCAGACGATGCCTTATGCAAAATATCTAAGCTCTAGGCCTTTTGGGTTTTTACAAGAAAGATTTTTTAAAATTTATTCTTATAATTCCTTTTGGTTGCCATGGCAACCAGATTTCTGCATGGAATAAAATTCTTTGAACAACTTTGGAAGCCCTTCACCCAAGGAACAATCCTGCCAAGTTTGGTTGAAATTGGACTAGTGGTTTTTCACAAGAAGATTTTTTAAGTTCACTATATAATCTATATAACACACACACAAACACACACACACGCACACACACACAGGTGAATCGCTATATGCCACCGCATCGCAGATGCTGCGGTGGCATAAAAACAAAAACGAATTTCAATTCTGTTAAATTGAATGTGTTCTCGTTATGCATGCAGTAAACCATGTTAAGGTATAATATTAATTAAACTAAAACTATACTTTGATGCACTGGTAGGTCATCAACATAGATGGCTTCCCCTGACACGGCAGCTTCCGAATGGACATTAGGTACAGTTCTCCCTAAAGCATCGCTTTCTGCTTGATCTTCACCAGTGCACGGGTCGAACACCTGAGTGCTACTGTAGGGTGGTAGAGAAACTGGACGGCTTAGACTATAGTCTTGTTCGTGCAGCTGTTAAGAAAACAATAACTTTACGAATATATTTTATATAATAAAATGAGGTGAACAGATTAATAGTTTTAATGGATATTGTCTTAAAGAAACTGACGTAAATGCATTCTATAAAATGCCAACGTTCGTTCATCTTCCATTCAGAATGCAAATATCTGACAAAAAGTGAGTGGCTAATTGATCCATCCTTAAATTTGCAAGGTTATGTTCTTGTTTTTATGCGATACGTAATAAAATAATGTTCTCTTTATATATGTTACGAACATGTTCACTTCAGTCATGCAATTTCCTGATTGATAAATATTTCAACATGTCTATATGTTTTAATATCTTATGATACTCAGTGTGTAATTTGATGACTTTTTTAGTATGTATTATAACCCTCACAAAACATCAAATGTATGAATTGTGTATCTTCATTCTTTTCGTTAACGACTCACCTGTAATTTAGCTTGTACTAAGTTGAAAAATTTAAACCATAAGGCTGATGCCACCGAAACCTTGTATGTATCTACAGTACGACCGTTGTCAATGCTAAGGTTCTCGCTTATCACAGCCAGAATATCATGAAGTAAACTGTCATCAAATTTTCTACAACATGAAATCTTTGTTTTGAATAAAAAAAAATTCGGAGTAAAGGGCAAATAGGTTACATACAGACATGTAGCGTAAAAAACTACGTGACACAATTTATTTTATCTTTGCATGATCTTAGTTATGACAGTAGAAGAAATATTAAGAAAAAACAAGAAACAACAAAGGTGTGTCACCGACGTCCTTAACCTAAATCTTCCCCATATGTTGAACCTACGATGGGTTATTGTATAAAAGTTGCAGTAAAATATTGTTATTAATGATGACCTTTGTCCGCTCAAAGTGTTCAAATCTATTACCACTTGCTAAAATTTTACTCACGGAAACGATTTATTCAATTTTTCAAAGTATTGAGACAAGCTTTGAGTAAGGTTTTAGTCATATTTAACATTTAATTTAATAGACTCGATTGCTAAGAAGGAGCATGCAGTCATTGCATAAAACATCAAAATATCAAATGAAAAATAAAGCACATTGTTGGCTTTATTTACTACTGAATCCTATTGTACAACTGTAGAAAACCTATCAAATATATTTCAATAAATTCTAAGACAATTTAAATGTTAAATGTTCTATTAAGCAGCATAGCAAGAACAAGATTAGTACAAATACAAACCTTCCAGCTGCAACTGAAGTTACTTTGTCAATAACCTGTTCTTGTTTGAAAATGCCACCATAGCATAACCTAAATAAAAACAATAGTTGATCGACAACGAAGGAGACAGTTTATTTACAAATCTGTCTTTGCTTCAAAATGAACAAAAGCCTTTTTTAAAGTTTGATTTATCATTAGACGGCTAAAAAATCCCAGCTTTGTTTTTACTGAAGCATATGTTTTAGGAGTCCTCGTGATCATAGCTTAAAGAAAAGAGAAAATAAGAAACCACAAAGAACGACCACAATGGTGAAATTTAAAATGTTACAGGTTTGGCTTGACTGAGCCTGTAAATAAACGATACTGGTACCTGCAAGCCACTGTCCACTCTTTAGCATAAATTGAAACATTTGGAATTAAGAATCATTAGCAGATAATACAAAGAATATCCCTTTTTATTAAAGACCCTGTATGTTGTAAATATGGTTGTAACAACACTTCTGAATCAGTGAAATTCTATATGTGTATATCATTATACTTCTAAAACAATTTCAAAACATCCAAAAAATATGTTAAATATGTACCGCAAATGTTTATACGCATTAGATGTAATCTTTAAAATTATATTGAAAAAATTGGCTAAGACCTTATCGAAAATGAATTTGATATTGGAATCTACCTCCCTTTATTTACATGAAATGTAAATTTGGTAATATCTTTACAAATAATGCTTTAAGGAACTTACATTATTGATAAATCTTCATATGAGCATTATATTTATGATATAAAACCATAAGAGAAATGAGTTACAGATCTTTTAGATATGTGGTCTAGAGAATTTTGTACAATCAGAATATTATCTTAGAAACAAATATTGTCATAAAAAGATGCAATCATAACGCGTATTTATATAAATCATCACATTTATTCTGCCATTTTAGATATGATAGTGATTTTTTTATTTCATAATGTTATATTATAATATAAAATTGTCATAATCTTATTCAACATTACTGTTGTTTTTATGTCTGTTGATACATTGTCCATACATTTTACTTAAACATATTTGTAAATCGATAACAACTTATTGATGATCAGAAATGTTTTGTTATGTTTGTCTTTGGACAGATAAGGATTGATTCATAATTTTAATTTTCCATGTAAAGGTCATTAGCAATTTCATTATGAAATCCTACCAGCCCGACAAAGTGTATCAAATTTAAGTACTGTTTAACACTTCTCTCCAGATGAAAAACGGTTTCCATGAACAGGCGCAATCAAACCGAGTCTGCAACATTTTCAATTTTGTCGTATTGGGCTTTCTTTAAGGATTCTTAATTAATTGTTTTATTTTATCGCCACATCTGCGTTGTGTGTGCCGTAAGGAGGCTGAAAAAGTCGCCTCGTACATTAAATCAAAGATGTTATATTTCCGATCCTTAAAGATCGTTCAGCACGATATTATTGATGTGCTTGTGGTATTTTTAGTTTTAACTTTTCGGCATTTTCTATTTGTGTGGTTCCAATATTCCTACTTGAATAATGTTGAATCCCCCTTTGGTTATGTTGCCTGCTTTTTAACTTTGTCTTTTGACGTCTTATCTGTTATATGCAAGCTTCATATCCTCTGATTCCCTTTCAAAATTCCATTTTATTTAGTTCCACCCATTGTTTCTGTTAGGGCGCCTTTCTATTACTTGGACCATAGCTTTCATGAATGGCACGGAATGCACATTGAAGTTCATGATGACGCCGTTCACATCTGGGATGTTAATTCAATTTTTACTATTTCATGTTAAATGTTGAATTCTCTTAAGCCGGTGCTAGGGGGCGTGAACAATAGTTTGCACTTTACAGTACCGTCCATAAACAGGCTCAATCATACCGAGCCTGCAACAGTTTCAATTTTGTCGTTTTTGGGCTTTTTTAGGGATTCTTAATTATTTTTTCTATTTTCTATTTTAACATTTCATACCGGACTTTTAAATTTAAAAAATACCTAACTTAAATAACGATAACATATTCAAACAGTCCTTTTTGTATACAGATGATATACAATGTTTACCTTAGAGTTTCGATCGTATCATTCTTTGGACCCATCTTTACAAACATCCCAGCATTGACAATTGCCAGGGAGAAAGATCTCCTTTCCGACTGCTTGTAGAAAGCACTAATTTCATCCTATAGTATTTACATATTTATATTAGTATCATGCTTGTATCGATTATATTAATTGCATTACATTGTCTAAGCAAAGTAATCTTTTAAAAACTATTTAATAATATTATAAGCTTAATATATTTGTATATCATCAATTTACGCATCTTTATATACGTTAAAAGATTAATATCACCAGAGTGTCTGTAAAGTTAGAATAATCATTAAACAGCTGATCAGAGACAATCACTCTCTTTCTCATAAGCTTATTGAAACAGTATTTAATTATCCGAATAAAACCAAGTTTTGACGTTTCGTTGCTGAAACATACAATTATAGCATTGTAATTGGAAAAAAACAATAAACCATGATATAAAATGATATTTTCTCTATTCAAGATTACACGCGCTTATTTTTAACGCATAGATATATATTGTAAACGTATTTAATGCTACCAGATACATCTGTGTCACATTATAATTATCATTGATCATAACACATTGCTGAAATTGCAAAAATAAATTTAATTATACCTTTGAAGCCAATGGTATGTGGATTCCAGTAATGACTTCACCATCCTGTATACTGAGATCGTTCAAAGGCACAACCCTTGACCGTTTTACTTCAATGGAAATATTCATATCTAGTTAACAACTTCTTGAAGTATACGGTGTTTAGAGTTTTAACATATCTTGAAGAAAAAGTAAACTTTCAGCTAATTTTCTGCTAGCTACTAAAGCAATGTTAACAAATAATGAAATGTTCCGGATTAATTTGGTTAATGTTGCAACAAGACACTTAACTTAATATGCAACGAGTCTTGATCTCGGGAAACAACATGTTAATTTCATATTATTACATTCTTTCGCATATAAATTTAAGGAGGACATTTCATTTTTTTTTTCAAGTATTCAATTTTCTTTTACTCAGTCTTAATTACAAAATCCGTTTCATGTGATCAGTGGCGACAGTTTGAAGTTTCTTCAAATCTATAATATCAGAGCAAGGCAATTATTGATCACGTTACAGTTTTCATTGTATTAAAAACCTATTTATCTGTTGCCGCCTGAATATACATACACTTATTGTATGACGGTGCCGGTGAGTATCACATAAGGCAGGTCCGAGACTTGGACATTTACCAAAATCGTCATACAATTAATTTTGTTTATATGATTACATTACAATTCTTCAATTTGGTAGGTTTGGTAAATCGAACCTGTCCGATTTTTCTATTTAATTCCTAAATAAGCGGACGAAAAGAGCAGAAGTTGTTTTTCAATATACTCCAGACAATGCAATTTTAAAGCAGTTAAATGTTCATAAGAAAGCACAGCTAAACGTTCTAGTTTATTTTTGTATACTAGACAGAACAAAAACGCTGTCTGAATCTAAAAATTAAACGTAATATTTGTTTGAGGGTAAATTGTTTTGATTGATCAACTGGTACCATATATACCGTTTAGTGATTAATACTTGGTTTGTAATAATAGATGATTAAATTTAGCGCCATTCTTTATCTTTATGGCGTTATTAAATTGTTTGCTTTGAACAATATCAACATGCTCATATCCCTTCTTATTGACTGTCAATCTCATCGCCTAGAAATTGACAGTCATAATTAACTATTTTATCCTAACCAAAATTCATTTGTAACATTTGTTGAGTGTTTAAAGGCATTTATTTTGAATAATAAACCTAACGTAAGAATTGCCTTCTGGCTGACAAACAATATATGTTTCGTAAAACTGTTTAGTTATGTCTTTATAATGTTTACGTCATATAGGTTTTAGCTATTATAACTTTTATTTATGTAATAGTCATTCTGATAAAAAGAGAGAGAGACAGATATTTACAATCTTATTTGAGTCACAATATCTTAGTTTATTTTATATTAAAATGTCATTCCAGCTTGTAAAACAAAGGCATTGTCTTTAATGCATACAGTGATTTATAAGTTTATAAACCACTAAATTGCCAAAAATATGAACACTTACAAGATACAATACGTACTCTGGCGCCAATTGCCTTAAACAAAGTCTTGATATCAGAATCTTTACGCCCACACATCAAACTACCAGCGAGAGTCTGAATAAAAGAAGAAAAACAAAACAACAAAATAGACATGTTCGAGAAAGGAAACTGTACTTAGTAGAACTAACAACAAAATGACTTCAGCATGTCAAATTAGCAATCGTGGTAGACTTTTGTAAAATAATGTTTCATTATCGCAATAGTGTATGTGTCAAGATATGATAGGACAGCTTAAATGAAAGACGCAACAAACAATGATCATACCGCAACATTTCTGATTTGTTCAGATCCATATCTAGATATCATTTCCAGAATAACTGGTACGTGCCTGCTCTGTTCATCTGTAAAAAGGATATTGTAAATTAATTATTTAAGAATGTACATCACTGGAGTGAAAATGAGAAAAAAATATTATGTACAGCTACATTCATTTAAACGTTCATACCAGAAGGACCAAGATGGGTAAAAGCAAATGGCACACTTTTTTAAAAACAATAGACAGCTTTAAAATGATTTTCCTTAATCTTGAAGAATTGTGTATCTTTTATACGATACCTAAAAAGAAGATAGGATTGTATTTTCAGTTCTTCAAAGAGACGACCGAAAGACCAAAATGGTAACTAGCAAATGCACACTTTTTTAAAACAATAGACAGCTTTAAATTGTAAAGAAAATGGTTTTTCATTAATCTCGAATTATATATCTTTTACTTAAAAAAAGTTGGGATTGTGTTTACAGTTCTTCAAAGAGATAATTTAAAACCTTGGTACTAACCTTATTTTAATTATACATTAATTTACTTGTAATTGTTGAATTAAGAAAGACGAATTAAAAACAAACCAAACATAATGAGACTTCGTAACAAAAATCACCTTTGAGGTTTTTCATTGCATTCTGGAGATGCTCAGCAAGTTCCGATATAGTGCAGGCCCCGCCTACTATAATGCCATCATATGTTTTGGCAACGCTTTTCATATCGGCAACATCACCTCCATAAAGAAGAACATTTTCATCGTCAAACGCGCCATTCGCCACGTAACGTGCTTAAAAGAAGACCATGCTTGGTACATACATATATATGATATACATTATTGAAACGATAGTCGTATGTAATATAGGGGGAAAAACAAACAAATAAATGTCTCATTTTAAATAGCCTATGAGTTCTTACAAATAAATATTGTTATCGTTACACGTTTCAATCTTATGTATGCAACGCGATCAGTGTCATTTTGATGTGGGTCTCTATTTTTTCTGTTTATATTACAACAAAAAGTTTGGTTGGAAATTGTAGATGTAGCAATGTTTAAAATTCTAAAGTACAAGCAAGCGAATATATGGATGCTATGACTGTCTTAATATGCTTACAACCACTTTTATGTCCTGTGAATATATCAATTTTATCTTATGTTTTATTTTATTTTTTTATTTATTTATATACGATGCTGGTTAACCTGTATATTCTTATCATGTGTAATTATCTACTACTGATTAATTTTGATAAAACATTGTCTTTTTGCTTTTACTGATACATATTCATAATTTATTATGACACTTTATCAATTAATACGATGGCACTTGAGCTTAATACGAAGGATGCTTATCATTGTATTATCTCCTTATCATTTCCAAATATATATGTTTTCTTGTTTTGTTTTGTGTGGATAATCGGTATCAATATTTCATTAAAACATGCCTTGTAGCTATACGATGCTGATACTTTATACAGTACTATCATGTCATGTCATCATTAGCCTCATTCACTATCACATCTTGCTTACTTTATATTAACACAAGTTATTTTCCAATATTATTATGGGTACAGGTGAAATATGTTGTTATGTATTCCGGTCACAAAACTCGTATTCCTCGTTAAGTTCACTCGTGATTAAATAGACAGATTTGCCAGTTTTAGAGATACGTTAAATTTGGTTCATTTTTTAAGCGTAGTTTAAAGGCCCTTTCTTTTCATGTCGTCTGTTTGTAAGTTGACTTATTCTGTCAACTTAAAATGAATAATTAAAATGCTATAGCTTATCTCCTGTATCAAAATTTAGCACAATGAATCAATTAAAAATATATGTGACGCGTGTTTACGAAGAGAAACAAAAGCTGTTACTAATACATTGCGCTAGACTATATGCTGTGCTTAACAGTATAATAGGGAATTTACAAAGAGGGAATTGTTTTTATCAAAACATGCCATGGATATCAGCCTAGGATAGTGGCCAAAAAGTATATCATGTTCACTAACGGTCACATTTTAATCCAAATCAATACCACCAGCGTTTTGGGTTTAAAAAGAAACCATTGATAACAATTTCAAAGTTTAGATCACATGTAATATCATTCTTTTTGAACACTGATGTATGCAAAAACGTTATTATAACATGAATTTTGATAATCTGTAAGTTTATAATCTGGCCAATCTCCACGTTTGATCGTTGGCCTTGAATAATAGCAACATTTAGTGGAAAATTATCAAATAATATTATCACACTTTTTATGAGCTAGCATCAAGGAATAGGAAATTGTCATCATATGATCAAAAGTAATCATAATTAAACCACACATAAGCATAGTAAAGTGGTCATATAAATTTCACATTATAATATACTAAATATTGCTGACCCGATGGTATTTTTCGATTCGTTGAGGTGGTTATGGTTAAAAAACGTCGACACCAACACACACACATACATGTACGTTATATAAGCAGCACGTACCAGTTACTTGTCTTCATGCTTTAACAGATATGATGTTCCATACTATTACATGTAGAATTACTTTACCTGTTGTTGTGTTGCCCATGATAATTGGAGACCGTGGATATTTTTCTTTGAGGTCCAAAAGCTGTTGCAAGTTAACTGGCCGGTACCATGTGTATCCCCCATTCGTGAACTGTTCCTCTTTGTCGAAATATTGTTCACGTAACTAAGCAATTTTAAAACATTAGCTATTTATACCTGACCACGATACGGACCTTATTTCGAATATATTATCAATATAACATGTTAAGCTATATAAATTTTGGCACTTTATCGTCAAATAACCATCCTTTTATTACAATTATAGAAATTTTCATAACGAAACCTCAAAATTGCTAGTTACATTCACCTGTAAGAAGCACTTTGTTGCAGTTATGATTTCATTATTGCATATTTAAATGATTTATTAATAGACTTCACATAAACGTAAAAGAAGGGGAAACTGTTTATAAATTGAATACGTAATGTTAATTCGAGATGCTGTTAAAATAAGTTGCAAATGCGAAGAACCATTGACAAAGCTTTAAACATATTTCAAGAAGATCTGCACACATACCTGAAGTTCAGGCGGAAATATTGCAACCTGTTTATCATTGTCATCAGTGACCAGTTGCTAGAATGTGATAATAATGAAGTTGTTATATGCATGAATACAATTTATAGTTTAAAATGTCTTTCAGAGCTTGAATAATTGTATCAAAAGAACTGTATTTTGGGAACAAAAACATTTTGCATTATTTCATTTTATTACATGCTTTTCGGTGGTTTATAGAAATATATCAATGAAATAAAAACTTATAAATTCACTGATTCGAATATTTGAGCCCGGTACGTTGTTTCAGTGAAATACAAGCGTTCACAGTACTGGAAACCAACTTAATGACGTGAGGTGAAAATGTCTTTTTAAACGTTTCTTTACATATAATAAAAAGAAAATGTATTTAGTTTTATAAAATATCGAAATATATTTCACCTCGTGAACACCAAAAGTTCATATTTCACTCGTGGCTGCGCCACTCGTTAAATATATCTTTTGGTGCTCACTCGGTGAAATATATTCCGATCTTACACTGACCAAAACAAATATCCTCTATAAGTTTGGCCTATCAATACGGAATGTACAATCATGTTATTCTTTATAATTGTATTTGGGTAATATCTAAATAAATACAATAAGAAAAATCTGCTTGCTAAATTATTGTTCTTTTCATTGAAGATAGTTTTACATTATCTTCCTTATTTTTAATGAATATTCCATTGGCTTTTCAACGCCATTACATTGTGTTCCTCTTGAAAATGTATATGTCCTCTTTTCAATTAGTATGTTTTAACATTATTTTCCTCATTTCAATGAATATGCTATATAAAATTAAGAACAATATAACTTTGTCCTGTTCTATTAATTTTATGCATGTGAAGTTTGAAAAATGTTTTACGATTGAAGTTAATACTTAACAACAAACATTAAAACTGGAAATAAGGGATTCGAGTCGTATGCTAATAGGATATAATACAAGTTTTATTCCTATCAAACAATACCTTTTTACTTTTGTCTTGGTTAGTATCTACTGAGCCTGTATTTTTACAGCATGCCTTACCCATTGGACATCCTTCCTAACGACAAAAATGAAAACAAAATAAATCTCAACAGCAAATATGACTTATATATTCCTACATTGCTATATAGACGTATTCTTCTTTATTTATATACATATGCACTAACATTTTTACGTTAATCTTTATGCTATAATTGAATCGTTTTTTCTAAAGCTTTACACCTTACTTTACCCTGAAATCGCAAAATACAATGTAATTACAAATTAAAATTACCTGTGAAATAAAATTATTATTTACAATTTCTAATGCATTGTTTACAAACTTCTTTTTTCATAATTCAAAATTGTAAATTTCTGCGCATTTTGTGTATAATCATACAATTTCGACGATAGAAAAAATATTTAGATATCTCCTCATTTGATGTCATGGTGTAAAGAATTGATAACGTTTTAAAAATAATAAGAGTTTGCTCGGACTATATAAGAATGTTTTATAGTATTATACCTCGGTAAATGTTAGAAGTGCGTCTAGAATAGGCCGGTATCCTGTGCATCGACAAAGGTTTCCTAAAAATAAACACCAAAAGATATAAACAAAAGAATATAGGAATAAATTTCCATATCCTTTCACTAATAAATGAACGGATCTGATAAAATCGCCCATCGCTTTTATGAACATGTAAATAAGTTTAGCATTAATGATAACGCATTTCTGTAAATAATAAAAAAAAAAAGTAATAGTAATAATGATAATAATAATAATAAATAAAGTAAATAAAAAAACATCCCAGAGAAACAATAGATTATAGTCACATTACACAATACCTTCAATGGCGCGTTCAACTTGGTCACATGTCGGATTTGGATTGTTTCGCAGCAAGGCAAACGCTGACATTATAAAACCAGGAGTGCAGAAACCGCACTGTAGTCCATGAGATTCCACCAAACGTTGCTTAATAAAATAATTTATTATAAAGAATAATAAATGGCATCTATTCATCTTAACTCGTTCAAAACGGGGCTTTATAATTATACACTGTCTATAAATGATATACATTTTATGCAGTATGTTGTTGTTAATTGAATGAAAGTCTCATGTGGTGAATCATGTCATTGCTCTTTTTGGAGTTAAATGAGATAGTAAGACATAAACTGTGTGATAAACATAAACAACAAAAGTGATAAACATAAACAACAGAACAATTTGATATTATACTAAAATAACCGAGATCTACATGCATGAATGTCAGAGGAGTGAACAAGAACGAAATATTGCATCATGTGAAACGTTTTTATATTATTATTAAATGTTATGATATTTAGGAAAACTCTATTGCTATTAATCATACAGTTGGTCTCGGGAATATTTACCTGAACGGCGTGCAACCCAGTGGCAGGGTTTCCAACTCCTTCCACAGTTGTGATAGCCAGGCCATGTGCCGCACATAGCGGGAACAAACATGCATTGACAGCATAGTGTATAAAGTCGTTCAGGAAAATTTAATTGCATTCATGTGACATACAAGAAGAATCATGATTTTTAAATTTTTCAAATTACATTAATTTTATGAAACAATGAGAATCATCGTAATGAAATTCCTTTGCATTCATGTTACATACAAGAAGAATCACAATTTTATGTGTTTGCATTTATAAAACGTACAAGAAGAATCATGATATTATATGATTGCATTTAGGATACATTCAATTAGAATCATCATAATGAAATTTAAATGCAATTATGGTACAGACTAGAAGAGAAAACCGTAATAATTTTGTAATAAAAATTGACTACTTTTATGCAAAATAAAAGAAGAATTGATAATACATAATAACTATCACGAAATACTGAATATCATTATTATAAATATTTTGAATAAAAGTGAATGTCGCAATATGTTACTGTGACTTAATCTGCACATAGTAAACATGCAACACTTGACAGTTGTATAAAACATTAAATGTCGAGGGCATGAAAGCGTAAGTATCATTTGTTAGTTTATACGGTGCACTTTTATAATCATAATATGTTGTATGTTTCAATTATACATACACCAATTTCGTAGTAGATGCTCGGATATCAAGAAACATGCTGAATGTTTATAAAAATTAAATCAAATGCGCAATGTAATGAGTACATGTGGCAATATAAGGATACGTAACACGTTTGAAACAACACCATATGTGTAATAACGAGTTGCATATACAGTCAAAATAAAAGATTACTCCAAATAAACAAGTTGTAAAACTTGCCAAAAATTTTAAACACCATGTGTTTGCTGTATGAGTACAATGCACTTTTCAAAAATAATGAGTTATCCATTTAAATTTAATATCGCAAACCGAACGCAACCGATATGCATGCACCAGAAAATTGCCAAATTCTAACATTTGGAGTGTATATAAAAGTGTACCAAATTCACCAGCTATGAGAAACAGGTGGCAATCTTAGGATACTTAATGCGCTTGCTGGTAAAATCATATCTAGACACCATCACAGTGCACGATCCACATCCTCCATGACCACACCCTTCTTTTGTGCCTGGTAAAAAAACTGAAACAACAAGACCAAAATATGTCTCATATTTTTATGAAGGCTGTGTTTTGGTCACTTCCTGAAGAAGTCTCCCAGAATAGTTTACTTAAATTCTAATATATACTTGTTGATGTATTTAAACATGTTCCTTTCCAGTAAATAACACTTATTGTTTTTATACATCCTCCTTAAGCATTAAATGGGATATTTCAAAATGTCCCTTTTATATGTTTTTATCTTTTGAAATATACAATTTTTGGTTTTATTGTTATAGCAGCACGCCTGATGCTAATTTTCATAAATTTTAAAAGTGTATTTGAATTTGTAATATTGTGATTTAACCAAAAGTAAGCAATTTACAGCCATTATCAATGGCACTTATAAACCACGTAAATTACCAAAAAGTGGTCAAAATATGCATATAATAGCCTTCTCTGCGTAAGGTACGCAGTAGAAATATAGTTGTAAATACTGAAAAATCAGTCATTAAGGTGATTCCGCTTTGTCAGCCATGTTTGTTTTCACAAAGTCTGTCCAAAGTGAAAGTAGGCCAAAATTCATATAACAACAAAGCTCACATTGTTACATGATGAACCATTTGCAAGTTCACTTCCAGTTCTACATTTAAAAGACTATTTTAAACAAAAATAAAAATGATAACAATAAGAAAATTTACCTTGAATGTGCTACATTTCTGAAGACCAAAAACATTCTGTTGCAAAGTTTTATGCACAATTCATGAATGGCAAAATCCTTTTTAAAGTATGTTTTAGTGCCTACAAAAGCTATTTTTTGCAGAAAATACAAAAAACTTTAAAAAACATAAATCTTAGGAAAGTAGTTTATCTGACCTTGAAAAAACATGGCCACCATGACATGTGTAAAAAAGTAGTACCATGAAAATAAACATCATTTACCTATTTCTTGTGTACATGACAAACAGAGACACTTCACTGTTACACATAAAAAAGGTTAGATTTTAAAGTTTGATTGTGTTTTCATTTTAATTGTAATTCATAGGGCTATAAATGATGATTGTTTTCTTGCACTACTTTTTTACAAGAAATAATGGAGGCCATGTGCTTAGAAGGACATGAGATACGGATTTATTTGGAGTTAAGTTTTGAAAGATTTTTGCATTTGCTGCAAAAAATAGCTTTTGTAGGCACTAAAACAGACTTTCAAAAGGATTTTGCCATTCATGAAATGTGCATAAAACTTTGCAACAGAATGTTTTTGGTCTTCAGAAATGTAGCACATTCAAGGTAAATATTCTTATTGTTATCATTTGTATTTCTGTTTTAAATAGTCTGTAAAACATAGAACTGGAAGTGTACTTTCAAGTGTTTCATCATTTTACATTGTAATCTTTGTTGTTATATGAATTTTGACCTACTTTCACTTTGGACAGACTTGGTGAAAACAAACATGGCCGACAAAGCAGAATCACCTTAATAGCACATAATATGTTATTGAAGGCATGTAGCTTTAAATTGAATTACAATGTGAAACATTGCTTAAATTGGGTTATGTATAAAATTGACAGCCAATGTTCATATCAATGGGAAAAAACATTCTTTATTATAACAAAAAAATCACAGACAAAAAATACGGTGAAAAACATTGGTAAGTTTTAAATTGAATCAGTTTTATCCGAGACAGGCGCCAAAAGTTTCCATTATATAACAAATACAAACTCATTTGGCATTTTCTAAGCACCTATTTTAAACAGCATCTTCTTGTTAATATGTTAATGTTATTGTATTGTTTCTAAAATGTATTGATTGGTATGAATATTTTTTTTCAAATTTTTCTTTAGCTTTTAAAAGAAAAATATTTAAGCGAGTGAACATAATTTTCTTTAACTTTGAGTGTTAAAATTGAATAATGATATGTAAACAATTGGAAAAAGTTTGGTCATCAATAAGTTACCTGCCTTTAGTTGTTTTCTATTTTAGGCCATTTATTTAACGACAGATAACTCAAAGTCAAGCCTTCTGATACCTGATAATATTTAAAATAATTCTTTGTTACTTTTCCAATCACTAAGGAAAGTTTCAAACAAATGACATACATTTCGTTATGCTTTATTGAGTAAATCTAATGAGAATCTCTTCAAAAATGGGCATAACTTGAAGAAAATACCTATCATATCGCATAACTAAAAATGGATAGTATATTACAGTCATATTTCATTTTAGCAAATAGTGAATCATGCTAAGGAGTTATTATGTAAAAAATGAATTTTGGATTGAATTGCGTTGCTTGCTTCAGTGTTGGGTTCCTTGTCCTTAAAATGCACGGGAACGAGCAAACCCCATTTTCGGAGGCAGGTATCTCAAGAAGTAGGATGGTGAACCAAGCTCTTCTTTCTTTTTTATACATTTATTTCAATTTTTCTAAATTATGCAAAGTTTAATATTTCTTCTGTTCACTAAAATATGTGTTCCCCTTTTACTTGCGTAAAGAAAAAAAAAGAAAAACATTCAAATGTCAAAAGTACTTTTACTCATTGGCTTTCATTTAGTTTGTGTTATCAACGGCTCGTATAAACATGTTGAGATCCAAAATTGTACTTGATTGACACAGATAATCCGTTAAATTTTATGTAAACACTGTATTTTCTTAAACCAATTTCATCTCTTACATGTATACTGTAAAGTTTAAAGATAACACGTATAAGTTGAACTATACTTATTGACCCTTTTTCACCTCTCCTACTATAATTTTGTTTAAATGTTTTGTTTAAATGCGACACAGATAAGTTGAACTATATTTATTGTGTTGAAATTGTTAAAAGTAAACATTTTCAGACTTAGGTATTATTCCGGTTTTTAAAAATATATGAATGACAAACAATGCTACTTCTTTTTGGGGAAAATGAGTCATTAAACTTCTTGCGAAGATTAGTCATAATATTTCGTTAAAAAATAAAAAAGGAATAAATTTGGAAGTAACGATATATGTATATAAAAATAAAATGGGCAAAACAGTTTGCAGTATATATTTATATAAAGTGTTCAAAAGATACTGTCACAAAACTGAATAACATGAAAATGATAAGCGCAAATATCATCTTTATTTATTTAAAACTTCATCTATAAAAGCCCTGATACAATTAAATATTTCATACGTGTTCGCCGGAGATACTGCAGAAGTGTACACTTTGGATCTGGACTTGTTTCACAAATCTAAAAAAGAACAAAAATAAAAGTAAGTATAGTATATTTCACGAAAGAATTTGCTAAGCCTAGGGTCACATCAAGGTCTTTCTTTACAGAAAAAGATCAAGGCTTAGAGACATATCGGCCCTTTTATTGATCGATTCATAATTATAACTTTGGAAAAAGCATATGAATATGTTATATCATAGTCATCTTGACTTAACAATTAATATATAAATTTCAACAAGGACTCAAGATTGTATTCAATAAGTCATGTTTTGATGTTATTATTGAAAAATATTGTGAGAATATATCAAAAAAAAGAACATTATACTTTAACAAACACACAAAATAAAAATAGATATTAACTTTCTAATAAGAAAGCGACGTTTTTTATCGGAGCGATACAAAACAACACGGCACAGCACACTAACACAACATACTAGACAATGATGGCATGATACATCTAACCCACTGGTCTAACATAAAGAAAGTAAGTACCAATTAAAACTAAATTTTAACTTATTTATTATAAACAAACATTCTTGTTGATCAACATACTTTTGCTAATAATGATATGTTCATAATAGCGATGATCACGCTATGTTATAAACACTACATAATATAAGGGCCGTTGTTCCTGAAGAAAATAGTCTAAAATTGCATATCCTACTTGAGAGATAAAAATGTTTGGACCAATCCTTTTTTTGTTAAATAACGACTCTTGGTTATATAATAACTACAAATGCAATACGTGTACAGAGTGACCTAATTCTGTCGAAACAAGTCAGTTAAACATATTTAGATAATGACCGGTAAATATTGTTGTATCATAGTTTGGGGACCTTTCTGTTGAAAAAGTGTCAGAGTTAAATCGTATACATATACATGCACAGTGCGGTAACTGGAGTGCAGGTATCAATTACCCGCACTCCAGATAATGCCCATTGATTGGTTCATTTTTGCTGGGGTTCACTTATTGTGACGGCAGAGAAAGAGAAAGGGGCAGAAATATCAAATTCAAATGCTCGTTTATTGGTTCATTTTTTCTGGGGTTTCGTATTATGACAACAGGGAACGTGCTGTCATGTTTGACTATGATACAAAAGAGAAAGAACACCAAAACACTCGGCAATCTGATTTATACTCGGGGGCTACGCCCCCGAGTACAAATCAGATAGCCTCGTGTTTCGGTGCTCTTTCTATTACTTATACTTTAAACCCATTTTAGATATCTGAAAGTTGAGGTCTTGTTATACAACATAATGTAAAAATTTATGCGTATGTCTTCCACCATACCAATGTCAATATTTTATTTGGATTATGATAAGTTATTCATATTGCTAAAGAACGCTTTTAAATCATTATTTTAGATTTTGTTTGTATATACTCCGTATTTGTCTTAGATGTTTTGCAAGATAAGTCAAAAGTAAATCATTGTTTCCGCATTCGGATGGTACGGCCGACCGATTGTTTAAAATGTCTTATTGTTCATACCGAACGACACAAACAACTTTTGAATAAATTTCAAAACAATAAAATGAATTGATAAAAAGTCAGCTTTTATATAGTTTGTTTAGGTAAGGCTGAATCATAAGTACACACCTAAAGAAGATGCTTTTCTTCTAGTACAATATTAATATTAGAAATGTATTGAAAATGCACCGACAAAATTTCATAATAAACGAATTGTTATTAAGATGAATCTTTTTTTGTAACTTATTTCTTTTTTCTTTCTTTCGAAATTGAAAAGAGTTTTGCAATAAAACTTCTGATTGCGACACTCGTTGTACTAAATGTATTAATCACAAAGGTAATGCAAATATTATTATGCAAATCATGATTCTGACAAAATAATACCTTCTTTCCATTCACGAAAAACGTAAGGCAGGTTCCAGAACGAGACATAGTTGAACTTTAAATATATGTAAGTGCGAGAAATATCTGTTTTATACTCCGTAGTCACTGTTTATAATCTAGTCTGTATAGCTTATGTAGGTCAATGCAGATAAAATATTTATATTTAAGCCAGATATGTCAATTTAGGTATTAAATGAGTGTATTAATGTAATCTCAAAATGAAATGTAAGATGAGGTCAACATTGTGTACTTTTTCAGTTTGTAAATTAAAACAAATAAGCGTAAGCAAATAAGATATGCGTCAGTTTAAAATGATCAATGCTGGGAGACATATCGGCCCTTATATTAATCGATCCATAATTATAACTTTGGAACAAGCATATAAATATATTATATCATAGTCATCTTAGCTTAACAATTAATATATAAATTTCAACAAGGATTCAAGTATTCAATAAGTCATGTTGTGTTGTAATGAAAAATCATTGTAAGAATATATCAAAATAGAACATTATACTTTAACAAACACACAAAATAAAAATAAAAAAATGATATTAATTATTAACTTTCTAATAATAAAAGCGACGTTTTTTCATCGGAACAATACAAATTACCACGGCACATTGCACTTACACAACAAAAACATGCTATATCACTTACAATTTTTTGTCGGCTTTAATGGATCTAACCAACTGGTCTAACATAAAGAAAGTACCAATGTAAACTTAAAATTTGACATATCTAAATTAACTTTCTTATTGATCAATATAATTTTGCTAATGATATGTTTATAACAGCCAGGAACACACTATATTAAAAATAAAATAATATAAGGATCGTCGTTTCTGACAAAATAATCGAAAAGATAAAAATGTTTAGTCCCATCTATTTGGTAAAAGAATGGCTCTTGGTAATTTAATAACTACACATGCAATAAGTGATAATTGTACAGAGAGACCTAATTCTGTCGGAATACATGTACAACATAATGTAGAAATTTATGCGTATGTCGTCCACCATACCAATGTCAATATTTTGTTTGCATTATGAAAAATTATTCATATTGCTAAAGAAAGCTTTTGCATAATTACTTTAGATTTTTTGGTATTTACTCCGTATTTGTCTTAGATGTTTTGTATGGAAACGTATACTGACCCCCTTTATATTTGTTGCTATTTAGTTGATATTTTATCATTCTATTTTTCGGCACTTATTTATAAAAAAAACAATAATTGTGAGTAAATAACTGTTAAGAAAAGTAGCAGCCTATATTCAAGGAAAATTATATTTGACATGATATTTATAATTCGTTTTTGTTAGTTTTATTTAAACTGATACAAGTAAAAGTGTGTTTTCAAGCCTTCAAACATTTCGCACAAGAGATAATTCATCGTGATGATGCTGATTATTAATTCCTTCCGGCGCGAGTAAGGTAGTGAGGAAAATTGAAGAGAGTGGAAAGGTTTTATGAAATTTGTAAAACAGATTTTTCAAAACCTTTACAACAATATCTAAAAATAAATATTCACTTATTACTAAAATGATGTACATTCGGTTGACATTAAGTCAGCTACATTAAAAAAAAACAGAAAAAAATAAGGCAATGATTATCTGTTTTGAAACAAGCAGGTTCAAAAACACGCTCAGTGATTCCCATTTCTCCGCTTTATATGTTTTTGATACTCTAAAAATGTTTGAAATGACCTGTAAGCTGTTCTTTATTTATAAAATTTGCCTTTCGGAGAGCAACATAAGTTTAATCATGTCATATATACATTGAATAACTTAATTTCAATGAATTTCCTTTCAGGTGTCCTTCAGTACTGACAATTCAAGGTATCCTATCTGTGGAGAGAGGAACGGGGAATATCTTTATTTTACGTGGTCTCATCCTCTGCAAAATATGTGATGAAACACAAAAATCCAGTGGCAATAACCTGTGGTTGTGCCCTTTTTGTCGGACAACCATTCAGAGCACAGGAAACATTCACTATTAAAATATCAGACAACAAGACATAATCATCATTTTCAGTTGTATTTTCATTACTATGTTCTTTGTAAACACCCTGTGCAGTGCATTGTTTTCATTCTCAATTTGTGTCCGGGTAGCTTAAGTACCAGTCTGTCGATTTTTATGTGCTTCTGCTCGGCAAATCGACATTATCAAAACCAGAGATGTTGTGTTATCTATGACGATTGAGTATTAAATAGCGAGTATATTATGAATAAGCAAAAATTATCAACGCCTGAATCCCAGGCTAGTGTCCAGGCTATAATTCGAAAAGTTCAAAGAAATTTTACAACTAGAATAAATTTATAAAGGAGAAGCGCACCATAACACTCTTGAGCGATAACCCGTTGTGTAAAGTAACTTTTCGTTTTTTTTATCTAGAACAAAACTAATGAAAAGTATTTGATTTATCAATATGAAACTTCAAAGATTAATAAATCTTATTAAAGAAAGGTACTTTTTCAAGAACAGTAATTCTTTTATGCATAATTTTGTGTTCGTTCATAAAAATAAATATGTCACGGCCATGATAATGGCAAGGTAAGGTAGTTTAAACCCTGTCCGTCTTTGAGTGCGTGTTCGAAAACATTGTCCATCCAGTAATGCTGTCATGCATGAATGGATTTTGAAATAACTTAACATAATTGTGTAACTTGATTAATGGTTTATCATTTGCAAGACCTAGACCCATAGCTTCAAGATATAAGTCACATAAGTCAGAGGGTCAAAGGTCAACATTGAGAAAAATCGTGTATGGCTCTTATCGCTGTCATGTATCAAGGGATTTTATTATAACTTGGCAACTTGATCATGAGACGGTATGCAATGCGCTAGACCTAGACCCTATCTTCAATGTAAAGGTAACACACTTAGAGGCCAAATGTCAGCAGTCAGAACATCGTATCCGGCCGAAACTATGTCATGTTTTAAGGAAATTCGAAACAAATTGGCAAAGTCATATTGAAACGGTATGCGACTTGTAAAACCAATACTTGTTCCTCCAAGGTCAAGGTTACACTTAATCTGGGGAACATGAATTAACTAAAGATCGATGTTAAGCATGAGGAGTTGGTGTGTCATGCGCAATATCTAGAACCTTTGATTCAATATAAATGAAATCTTGTCCAGCCAATACTTTTGTCATGCATCAATGGATTTGAAATAAATTTGTAAAAAGGCACACATGTGTAACATCACCAAGGGATTCTGAAAATGCTTGGCGCATTGATAAGCATGATAAGATGGTGTGTCAAATGCATGACATAGACCCCTAGGTTCTAGGTCAAGATCACACTTAGAGGTCAAAGGCTAGAAATTCTTGTCCATCCTTAAACTCATGATACGCGAGATTATAAAGTCAGTTGGTAAAATTGTTATGCATAATGAGACCTTGTTAACAATTGTGATAATCAATTTTTTGACAATACTTTACTGTGTGTTGCCATAACACCTTCATTCATAATTTTTGGTATTCCAAGATATATAGCAGGTACATCCGTGTCATTCAAACACACTGCTTGTTGCACTTTGTAATTTGTCATGTTTATTTTTTTGTCTACAAATATTAATATTATATTTAATAAACCATTAATTGCCTCATGTTTCGGTGTCATACATTTGGCTTAAAGAAGTAAGAGGAAAATCTTTGGACAGGGATGAACAATCAACAACAACACAAATATCTGAACTGGCTACTGTAACCTTAAAATATACGTGTAAAGTATACTTACTAGAGCTATGCACCTTAGTACTATGGATTTATTGGAAGTTAATAATACCAATTGTGAATGAAATTGTTAGATCACAAGGTGCAAACGCTGGAATTTCATTTGTAACCTTTTGAGAAAAACTGAAATATTTTCACAAGCGCGTGTAATAATCGTTCAATATGCATAGAATACATACATACACTGTACATGATATTTTTGAACTTCGGTGTGCGTAGCTACGCAAACACTACTCAACCAAAAGTTATTTTAAAGCCTCGCCATTACTATAATTAATTTTAATGACGAAATGATATTTAAATTGAGAAATGTGCCATGTCAAAAATAAATCAATGAGTTGAAAAGGAGGAAAGAGGCACCGTCGGAAGGATCTAATTATTATTTGAAAGAACACAGTAACAAAGACGTCTGGACATAATTTGTAAAGAAATTACAATTGACACTAAAATATACTATTCTTTCTTTTTTTCATATGAAGGCCAACTGAGAGATGTCAATGAAGTAACAAAGTTCCATTATAAAAAAAACAAAATGTAGAGGTCATTATACATTGTTGACAACAACACTTATTCTATTGGACAGTTACAAAATCTACATCATACGCGGTTAAATCCTCGTCCAATATAGATCTGACAGCCGTGTACATGTCCAATAGAATTCAGTATTGTACGCAATAGTATATAATAACCTTAATATGAATATAAGATAGTTATGATTATAAGTATTATGCTTATAGACACAAGTAAATGGAAGTGTGGTTATCTTTGAAAAGACATTTTGGAAACAGCCATTCATACTATTCTTATCATGTGTATTCTTTAAAGTTCTGTTTATTATATATTTCTAGCTAAACAGAAACACAACTAACAGTGCTAAGACGGTGCTCAATTGTCTACCGATATATTGAGTAAAATACAAATTGGCACATGAAGGACATCTGAACATATATTTCCGGTGACAATACCACGTGACTTTTGTGGTTCATGTTAGTGAACTTACGATCAAATTTTTATTTTATTTTTGAATATTTCATTTTTATGGAATTAAGTGAAGAGCGCGCTCATCCTAGTGATAAACACATGCATTGAATATTTTATTTTAAAAAAGCTATGGCAAAACAATCCTAAACCGTTTTTATCTCGCAAATCACAAAAAAATCACGTGATACAGACACCATGATATTGTAAGGGATATTTTGGTAAACATTCAATTATACAATTAGATCTATATAACTTCAACATTTTTGCATGCGTTACATTTGGGTGCAGATAATTAGATAGTGAACGTTGGTAATTATATTTGGAGACATGTATCTTTTTAACCGGTAATACTTTATTAAATATTTATTCAATCTATATTATAGTATATCCAATGATTGTATTTCACAAATTTTTAAATAAAACGATGTGGAATTTTACTTACATTAGCACAAATGAAAATCAATTCATAAAAGGCCGGGCTTTTACCGTTTCAAGAAAGATAATTTTCCTTTTACGTGGGCGTTATATATGAATTCTATAAATATCTGATAGACTTAGTCATTTTATATAAGTTTAATTATATAACTTACTTGAAATTACAGATATTGTCTTCATTTTGATAAATGTAATGGGGGTCAGTATACGTTACCGTATTTTTGCAAGTAAAGTAAAAAGTAAATCATTGTTTCCGCATTCAGATGGTTCGACTGACCGATTGTTTAAAATGTCTAATTATTCATACCGAACGACACAAACAACTTTTGAATAAATTTAAAGAAGACACTAAAAAAATTAATTGATAAAAGTCCACTTTTTGATACATGTAGTTTGTTTAGGTAAGGCTGAATCATAAGTACACACTCAAAGAAGATGTTTTTCTTCGAGTACAATATTAATATTAGAAATTTAAAGGAAATGCACCGAGAAAATTTCATAACATACGAATTGTTATCAAAATGATTTTTTTTTTTGTAACTTATTTCTTTTTTCTTTCTTTTGAAATTGAAAACAGTGTTGCAATAAAACTGCTGATTGCGACACTCGTTGTACTAAATGTATTAATCACAAAGGTAATGCAAATATTATTATGCAAAGCTTGATTCTGACAAAATAATACCTTCTTTCCATTCACGAAAAACGTAAGGCAGGTTCCAGAACGTGACATAGTTGAACTTTAAATATATGTTAGTGCAAGTAATATCCGTTTTATACTCCGTATCAAATTTCTTTAGTCACTGTTTATTATCTAGTCTGTAGAGCTTACCTAGCAACGAAATAATATATATTTCAACCTCACAGATTGAATATTCAAAGTAGTTTGTATAACTATAACACCAACGATGCAGATAAGGTCCACACTATGTGATCTACTTGATGTTCTATTTAAGGTTCTATTTTAGAAACGGCATTTCTGTTTTATAACCTAAAATAATTATATAATATTTATCTAAACCAGATATGTCAATTTAGGTATTTAATCAGTGTATTGATTTAGTGTCCTTTTTCAGTTTGTCAATTAAAACAAATAAGCGTTAGCAAATAATATAGGCGTCAGTTTAAAATAATCAAAGGGCTGCAAGCGCTGTGGTATTTTCTTATCTTTTCAATCTAAATCGTACTGTATATATGTATGTATTTTCCTGTATACGTTTATAGTTATGTACTATAATTCATTTTGCAGGGCACCAGAGTTTGATATATACAGAATTTTGCAAGACTAGAGTTGCATTAAAAATCATTTATGTTCATTTTTTATGACAGTCACACTTAATCCTTGCATATCTTGGCTACTTCCTTAACAAAGACACTAAAAAAAACAGTCAAAGAGGTATATGTTCCAATACTCGACAGTCAGATTTATTTGTGTAATACGCTCTAAAGTATTCGGTAATCGACATCGCTAAAATAGCATGTTTATTGATTAAAATCATATTCATCCGCGTAATTTGTGATTGTGAATTTATTGACAATTCTATATGGAAGGGTATTAACGCAAAAATTACATCTTGCTTTCTTACGTAACATCGTGCTTTCTAACGTGTACATCTTGCATTCTGACGTGTACATCTTGCATTTTGCTTTGTACATTTTGCATTCTGACTTGTACATCATGCATTCTGACTTTTACATGTTGCTTTCTTACATGCTCGTTTTGCTTTCTGTTTTGTGCGTCTTGCTTAATAGTATGTTGATATCGTTATTAAACGGTCAATTATTACTCATTTGTTGATTGGTATATGAATTCAATAGCTTAACCTGCAACTGTTTGTATTTGAGTCTATTTACTCAGTTTGAATGACGAATGTCATCAGGTAGAATGACGCATAGTCGAAAGCCGAATGCAGCAAGCATAATACGACGCGACATATGGTGTAATAATATGTGACACCCAAATTATGCTAACAGGTGGCGCTACAGTTATATTCTCGGTAAAGTCCGTATTGCGGTTCGGATTCAGTTTACCAAATAAACGTCCCTTTGTTTTGAAAATTTCCATTTCCACTTTTGAGGAAATAAGGTAAACATGCATACAAAACGATTTAACCATTATTTTTTTATTTATTACTGAAACTCTGTGGGTCAAATTATATTTCCAGTTGACAATGACAAGTTGCACATTTCCAAATCAATGATTTTAGAATTATTTTTTTTATCAACAAAATAATTCTAAAATCAAAGTGCTTGGGCCATAAAAAATCCTTTGTAAAAAAATCACCAATATGTGAAAGTGCCACTGTTTAGTAGACCAGCTTTGGAATTATGTCCGGAATCAGGTCGTTTATAAAGAAAGCGTTCCCACATAATAAGGTGTAAATGGAAAATGGTCAGGTCTGTTAAAAACATTGTTGCGAGGATTTTGTCATCAATGAGCTTGCATTCAAAGTGACTGTATAGAAGTCTTGGTTTATTTACAAGTTTAAGATTAATGTGCACTGTTCATGTCAAAGATGTCATACTCGATCTGTAGTTAACATATTCCATTCGGTACTATGCATTATCACATGTCAGTTAGGATACTTTCAGTTCAAAGTGTTTTACATTTAATAAAATAAAACTTACTTAAAATATTATGGATTGATAAAATTGTCCAGCAGCAAGTGGGACGTGCCATCTTAGACGTCAAACATACCATTGTTTTGTAAATACATGTATATATTTTCAAGGTTTTTGGCATTGTTAATTTTATTTGAAAAATAAGAGAATTTGCCATAATAAATTCTGTATCAAGACGTATGCACGTCATTAATTGTAAATCATGCTTTCTTTAAAAAAAAATAAATAAAGAATATTTGTTTTGTTTTCTCATTTTTTTTTCAGAAGATAAATTGATGTTTTTTGTAGTAGATTAATAAATTGATTTGATCAGCACACAGGAAAATTCAATTAAAATTTAAATTTGATAAATGGCTAGGAAGTAAGTTTAACAGAGCAAATATCCAACAAACGAATTTGAGATGCACTAAGTACTGAGTATAGTATGATTTTTTTTATCTGAGATACAATTACATAAACAGGAGGACCATAATGTCTGTTTCAGGTAGATCACCTTTAGTAAACTTAATTGCATTTGAGCCAATTAAAAAAAAACGTCAACACTACATTTATCTTTGCCTTGTGATTTGAGGGGACATATTTCCCCCCTATGTTTTCACTTAATAAGCCCATCAAATATAGACCGTTGTTTTGGCGTGGCTAATTTTGATCATTTACAGATAACCAAACTTAAAAGTATTATACAACGTTAATAATTAATATCTTGGTTTAGCAGTTAATGTGTGCGTTATGAGCAGAATACTTGTAAATCAGCGGTGTTTTGCTAAATAATGTTTAACACCCACAATATCTAAGCTACCGGTTATGCAGTTATAGAAAATACAATTTTTAAAAGTTTCCTGTTTGCGGCCTGTGTAAAATAACGTTCATCGCCGGGCCTGTCCACTTTTAGTCCAAGGGCTACGACTTTAAAAACGGAAACTTCTATCAGAAAACGAGACAAATTTGATATCGAATTATTGTGAATTTTGCACTTCTAAATGATAATAAAACCGCCTAGATGATATGCAACGGTCAAAACCAATTAAACAAAAATGTGAAGAGCTGCATCCGAGGCATGTTTTATCAAATTACCAAGATGTAAAAGGCAAAGGGAGATACAAACCTTTATCATTATGTTTGCGCATGATAACAGTTTTCTCCCTTTTAAACTTTCTTCTTTAAATACGTAATTTTACGGACATTATTTTGATATTTTTCATTACACGAGGTATCGTAAAAAAGTTTCCAGAATAAGGCGATAGTTCCACAATGACGGCACATAATTTGGTAACAAATTTACGACTACAAAGATAGAAATTACACTCTTTTAAATGACTTAAACATTACATTTTAATTATTGAAACACATATCAACTATTATACATTTTGGAACGTTATTTGACATCGTCGATAAGAATGAAAAGTACTGTAATTTAAAGTGTGTGTCAATTTATAGGATGGTTTTGTACTGAGACCTATAAATCTATTTTAGCTTATTAAACTGAACCAAAATTTCGTTTGTTGTGAAAAAATGCAATGAAGATATCCAAGGGACCAATTAGGTATATTCAATAAACGATTTCATCACGTGTCAACAGCCGTTGACACATTGTTTTATCCAAATATCATGTACGACTCCGTGAATGAAACCAAAAATGTCAGTAATGTCCTCAACAGAACCTTGTCGATCTTATAAGATGACGTGGTTTACCCGTGCAATGTTGTTTCTAACACTGGGCGTTGTTCACAGTGCCTCATGCGCGTATCAATATTTTCCACGCTACCATACTTAAAAACAAAATTCAGATATAAATTCAAATTTGACATGGGCGTTTAAACTCGCATCGCAATGCGCTTCTGTCGAATCAGGGATTTTAAGTTTTCACAAAAAAGATAGTTGAGTAGTACTCGGATAATTGCTTTACATTTCGGCTGCAAAACAAATAACGAGTAATCAATACAGAATACATTTATTTCTAAATGGTCAGGAGAAGAACGGGTCAGAAGAATAAGAGAAATTTTTTGACAACATCAGATGAAGGATTCGCCATGGCATTTAGTACGCCAACATTGATGATGATTCCGCGTGGGATTTCCCACCAATCAATGGCAGCGTCGCCACTTTATTGTAAAGGTAGAAAGGCGGTCGCAGAAATTTTAAATTATATTTCTTAAGAATGTTGAATGGAAACTGAATGGAAAAAATTGTGAGAGCATTGCTCCAATCTCCTTTATTTACGGAATACATACTAACAGCTCCCGTATGTTAATCGAGTGAAGAAACAATATGGGTGACTTGGTTTAAAACATGTTCAGTACTATTTATTTCACATTACATCGAAATAAATAATAATATATATTTAATTTTTTTTAAATATATTTTATATATAATTTATATATATTATAAATGCATTTTGTATAATTGCACTAATTAAAAAAATAAACGAAAGAAAACACGCGTGGTCATTTTGACAGTTGGCATATGCGGTTACCATGGAAACTGTCCGTTTACAAAACATTTAACACGTCAAGATGTTTTTTTCCTTTTGTATTCACCAGGGAATTTTACCTTATCTATTAAAAAATAAAAAGAATAGAAAAAATACTATGAAAGCAGTTTTTCGATATCTTTATTTGTTCATAGAATTCATTTATTTTTCTCATTTTCATGTTGAGTTCAGAAATATGAAAAAACTCATTTTGTAAAGAAATCTGTTCAGATTATTGCTTGTGTCATACAGAATCAAAAGATAACGTTATATATGCATAAATCATGCTTGTTTTTTGTATTAAGCTGACTTACACTTTTATATGTTTATATAATAAAGTGCGACTATTTTGACATTTTTGAGATATACGTTACCATGGAAACTATTTTACAAACTATCTAACAAGTCAACATCGAGGGCTCGGCGCAAGACTATTCTAACTTGTATTTTGAAAAAATTTCAGGAAAGTGAAAAAATATGTTATTTTATTTTGATTTCATTTTTTGAAAAAAAATTCACAACCAATCTTATCAAAAAATAGAAGTAAGTTGTGTACATGTTCATTTTTTCAAGAAAAGTGTAAAATATGCATTTTATTGCCTACATGCTAACATAGCCTAGTATTGCACTAGAAAAGCTACTTTTTCCAGAATATTTATTGTGCAAAACTATTCTATCTTGAGTTAGAATACTTTAACACTATAAAATATGTCCCTTTGATTTCTAAATCTTGTGCAAAACTATTCTATCTTAAGATAGATTACTTTTGCAATAACTTGAAAGTTCAGAATATCTTTTATCTATCAAGTTAGAATATATGTTTACTTTTTGAAAGTAAAATTAATTTCTTAAATAATATTTTTTAAGGGATATTTGAGGGTTTCGGGCTGTTCTAAGACCATAATATATAACTATAATTTGATATTGTTACATATTTGCATAATTATAAGTAATTTATACCCTACTAAAATATATAGTAGGTACAAGTGATAGCAACCTTGACTTATTATCTCATACAAACACACAAATCGGGTAATAATTTTCATTCTAGTCATATCTTTTGTGTTTATACAAATTCTTAAAAGTGAAATCTGCAGATTCTTAATATTAATGTTGAGGCAAAAGCCCTTGTTGCAAGTTTTTTATATGCATGACTCAGGGCACCATGTAAAATTAACTGAATGCAATGACGCAAAAAAATAAAATTATGAACATATGGTACTTTGTGCTAGAAAGCATTGCATGCATGCTTGGGCTGTGGATGCATCCTTGTTGATGCACAATTAAAGGACTGCTTTAACCCTCCATTATAGGAATTTTACTATCCTTTAAAGCTGCATGCCTCCAGATTTATGCTAATTTTCATGAAAAATTTGAAAATGTATTATAAAGTAAAACATTGTGAAGTGAAAAAAGAAAATTGTAAACAGTATTTACAACCCGTGTTAATTACCAAAAAGTGGTCAAAATATGCTAAAATAGCCCTTACTGCATTAGTAATGCAATAGAACTAAGGTTGAAAAATACTGCAAAATCGGTCATAATTCGCACATAACATGGAAATTATAACTTTTATCTTGAATCTTTATACTTTTCTTAAAATCTGAATACTTTTGTTTGGTTTGGCTTTATTGAAATATTTTGGTTCATCTGCAGGCATGCAGCAAATTTAAGTCTCTTATTATTTTTAATTTAAATAGGTACTGGTAAAAAATACATGATGTTATTGAAAGTTATTTACTAACACATAAGACATTTTGCAAATTTAAAAGATATATCATAATATCATTAATTCAATTTATAGAAAAATTGTTTTGTGACTATAAATTAATAAATATATTATGATCTTGCATGAAAAAAAAAATTCTATTCATTCCATCCTTTTTTATCGGTTTTAATCTTTTTTTCCTGACTTTTGCCAAATAACGACATGCGCTCTCATTAATGATGTCATAAAATCATGATGTCACATAGTTCTTGTTGAAAAATAATCCTGTCACCTTTTACGAAATTATGATACATTTTTGAATTGATATGACTATGTAGATAACTAGATATTTATGTGTTTCTCGTATTCAAGCACATTTTACTCATAGTGGTGTGTATTCGGTATTTTTATGTATTTTAAGTTATATATTCTTTTCATCCGCATTCAGATATAGTCTGGCTACTGTGATAATGATATTTTATAAATTTCACTGTCCACTGAAAAGCATGTGATAAATGGAAATATTGTGAGAAATACACTTAGTTATAAGTATAATGTGATAATATGATGAGAAGCACTTTAATATTTGCACAAATCAAACAAAATAAATGAAATACTACAGAATTAGTTTTGAATATAAACATAATGTGATAAAGTAATATATAAGATGATACACAGAAAAAATCAAAAGTGCCTTAACACCATTAAAAAACATAAATTATGAAATAAATGTAAAATTTATTTATTTTGCATGTAAGGTCAAATAATATTTCATTTAATTTATTTGTGAACACCAGCAGTGTTATATTTTCACTTGTGGCTGTGTCAAAATATTGCATTGGGTGTTATTTTATAATAGGTTTCAAATCTTATCTTCTAATATACTAAACCCCACTTTAAAATGACTGAAATATTTTATCTAAGGAAACATTTTATTCTTTTAAAATTTGTACTGGTAATTATATGTATATATTTTCAAATAATGATAGACACTATTGAAACATATAATCAAATTGACAATTATGCACCAGGAAAACACTTTTTGATTTTACAAAGTTGCCAATCAAAGATTACAATTTCTTAGAAACTGAACATTTCAAAAGTGTATTTAAATACAAAACACAAAATTTAATGAAACTCTTTTAAAAAATTTAGAAGATACATTTTAGTAGTGATTAATTTTCATAATGTTATAGTATTACTTAATTGTCATAAATGTAAAAGAATGTGCTTTGGTAAAAACAATCCTTGTTTTAAGAAATAAATCCTCAAAAACAAAATATTTTTTACTATATTAATAAAGGTTGCTGAAGATGCATAAATTCAGTGAAAGTTTTGGAAGTTTTCAAAAATTAAAAAATTTAAAAAATTCAACATTCATAAGCACATAACTCTAAATTGTATTTCTAGATTATCAATCTTAGTACTATAAAGTATACTTTTGTAAACACAAAGAAAGAAAACAATTATGAACAGGCTTGTAAACTTAAATTATGCTATTTGAACTGGAATAATATGAATCTTAAGGATGTCCTGATTAAAATCAGCTTCTAATTAACACTACGTATTAGGATCTGACGACCACCAATTAGTTGTCGCCTTCTCATAACCTTTAAAACAGCCAATCATCAGCAAGCTTTTACAATTTTGAAAGCGATATGGTTTCTAATTTTAATGGCTGGAAAACCATTACTGAGTAGGTCATTTTCACAATTTCGAGAACAAACATGGTGTTGGTAAACTGCATGCCCATTAAAAATTTAGTCTTTAATTTCCAGTTCATTTCACATCACTTCAACAATTTTTTTTCTATCAAAAATACTTATGTTTACTTTAACAGAAAATGATATTTTGATACTTCGTCTTATAAATCCTATATGTATCTTTATTTCACAAAGCCAGTAGACCAGACTGGTCCATGAGGCAACATATTTACAATATATACAATTACATAGGTCACATGACATCAATTGTTAACTATTGCATACAAAATAAACATACTCAATACAAATAAGCCTTGAAACAGACTATACATTTTTAAAAAAGATATACTTATTTGCATAATAAAATTGAAAAGAACTATAAACATTTTTAAAACTATATACTGTTTACAAAGAGGATAAACACACAGGGACTTGAAAACTACTGCAAAATATAGTGTCTGTATATATCGTAATGTATTGAGAAGACATACGATTAGTTTTGATACAAAGCTTCATTTCTGATTTTGAATGCTTTATAAATATATAGTCCTAAATTAAAATAAACATGTTTCATTTTTGGCATTTCAACAATTCTATGAATTTGAACATACTGGGTTTAATTACATAATATTTGGGGGTATTAACCTTTTTCTCAGAAAATTATATTAGAGCAACATATACAAAATGATATTCATCTTCAAGCACATTACATTGTCTACACAATCTATTATTTATATCAACTCTATGTCTAAGACCATCTACCAGTTTCTATTTCAAGTCTATGAGAAGACAAACTAATCTAGTAAGTGCATGTCGCACATGTTTGGTTTTTTAAAAATTAAGATAAGGATGGAAACTAAAATCTGAGATATTTTAAATAAAATAATGCTCTAGATGACTTCTAATCTTGAAATTCCATTCTTGTACATATAAACATCAGACAGGCGTTGTTTAAACAATTCTAAAACACATTTACATTGCAACTCCTTGAAATAAACCATACATGATAGAAACCATAGCGACTTAAAAAAAATTTCACCTGGTTTGCCCAATTAAGAGTATTTGGGTGTCTTTCTATTGTATTTAAACATATCTTTATAAAACTATTTTAACATATTTCCTATCGTTTTAAACGTAGAATTTTAAACCAATAATTTAACAATTGAAAGTAAACATCTTGTTCTACATGGTAGTCAAGCCTATTTCACATAACAAAATCATTTGACAGTTCTTTTTTAACACCAAGGACCTTCTCTTACAAAATTGTGTGTGTACACGTTCAATACAGTTTGCAGATGCAAAACCCCAAACTTCACTGCTATATGATAAAAAATTGGATAAACTAATTTGTCAAATAGATTAAAACATGCTTCGGCGATATATCAACAAATTTATACAAATACTTTTCTAGCCTATACGTTGCTGTTAAGGGCCTGACCAGCTTAATAATGTTTGCGTTTCTGTAAATGCACCACCAGTTGTAAAAAACAACACCTAAGTATGTAAAACGATTAACTATTTCCAATATATTACCATTAATAGTTAAAACTCTAAATGACCAGCGCAAACGACCGCCTTTTCTAAAAAACCATAACTTTTGTCTTTTCTGCGTTAACAAAAGTTTCCACCTTTGACAATATGCATATAAAACATCAAAGCCCTTCTGTAAATCACTTGGGCTGTTAGAAAATAACAATGTCATCTGCATAAAGCATAAGAAATAACTTTATATAACCAAAATCAATACCGTTTAAACCATTTATAATAAATTCATTTTCCAATATCATTAAAAAACATAGAAAATAAAAAAGGGATAAGCATTCCCCTTGTCGTACACCTAAATACATGTAATTCATTACTTATCTCATTATTAAGCTTTACATGAGATTTTATATCATTATACATAGATTTAATTATATTAAGCAAACGGTCCTCGTATTCCGTATTGTATTAATTTATACCACAAGTTATCTCGTACTACATAGTCAAACGCCTTCCGAAAATCTATAAAAGCACAATACAATGTTACCTGACTCTAAAGTTTTATTTATTAACACATGTAAAACAAAAATTGTTGTCTACCGTAGACATTCTTTTCTAAAAACCAGCCTGCGCTTCTATGTAAACATTATAATTCTCTGCCCACTTATTTAATCTGTTATTAATGATTCTAGTAAACAGTTTTCCCAAAGTGCTTAGCAATGTTATACCTCTTAATTTTCAACATCATTCAAACTACCCTTTTTATGTAATGGTATAATGTAACCAAGTAGCCCTACCTTTGGAAAATACTCTAAGTCTTAATATCTTATTAAATATACATTTAATTGACGAATGCAAACTGTGGACTACCATATTAAAAATTTCATGATGATATAAAAATCAGGGCCACAACTTTTTCCATTTTTTAATTGTTTTGATCGCTACTTCTAACTCAGTATTTTATATCATTGTCTAACTCTTGAAACATTACAGTCAATTCACTATTAAAGGATCTTTCATTAAATTCTAAAAACATCTTCATCAGGGATAAAAAATCTATCATCTGGGTTATTTTTTGCTTTAAAAATAATCTTCAAAAAATTCAAATTAATGTTTTCCAGTTTTAGGTGTACATAACCCCTTAAGCATATTCCAATATGATTTGGCATTCTTATATTTAGCATTTAACAACCCGACCAGTCTGTTCTTGTCTATAAATATACTTTGCTTTACGTATTTCAGCCTTATACTCACATCTGGCCTTTACCATTTCTTGTCGATTTACATCGTTTTTATCTAATCTATATGCATTTAATTTTTCATAAAAATATATATTTTAGATCACAACACCGTTCAGTATACAACTTTTGTTTTGCACATCCTTGATAACTAAATATAGGTTCATTTATATTATCATTATTGAAATATTTTTTTAATTCAGGAGAGCAGACATCATCTAAAATATTAGAAAACTCTTCTATACATTCATCAATATCATTCGAATTCGAACAATTGTTTACATTGTGTTGTAAAGTTTCAAACTTTGAAACAGTAACATTTGAAACTAACTTAGTATTAAAAGCATGAATAGTATCCGATTTCCATACGTATTTAAATGGTATTTTGCAAAAATCATCAGCCACATCATTTTCTACAGTTTCATTTGCATTAAAAATAAAACTACTAGTTAATATACAGTGAAGGACGGTTTGATTTCATTGCTAAAAATAGCTTTCCTGGGAAATCTAAATCACAATGAAGATTAAACAAATAAGGGGGCAATCAGATCTACATGTAAGAAATAAATAGATCAGAACTTTAGTCAGACTGGAAAAGACCTTTCTATAAAAACTGCATGCTTTCATAAACACTGATTGTCAGAAAATATTATCGCCTATTTTGCATACTTTATCCCGGGATTTAATATTATATACTGTTTTAATACTGTTACAGGCATATTGTTGCCTTTTTGGTTGTTCCTTTTTCTTCTCCCATACGCGTATTTAAATAATATTTTGAAAACATCCCATCACATAAGTATTCATTGCACAATTGGTATAATAATGATGATATTTAACTTGTAAACACTCAAATGTTCCACATACAGAAAATATGGGAACAAGGGGTCTCAAAACATACACCATATGGATGTGAATGATTTCTGTTTCATCACTGAGGTAATTTGCCCTGTTACCTTTTTGTTGTGATTGTCCACACACACACAAATAATTTGAAACAGTGTATTTTGGTCAAGATATGGGTATTTTACAGTGGTCTCCTTAACTCAAGTAGGTTTGAACGGTTTAATACACCTCAAAGCTTCCTAAATAAAGGTTAATAATTTGTGCATACTGGCAACACTTCATTCAAATAAATATTTTTTTCTTTATTTTTGAATTGGATTTAATTCAGAGATGATTTTTGCATAATTGTATTGACATAAAGCTTGTTTTATTCTTCTGTTGTTTTATTGAAATTGACTGAAAGCCAGTACTCAGGAGCACTTAACACTTTCTCCATCCAGTGAACTAATGATTGGCCATAAACCATAAATCTTTAACTGTAAGCAACTTATATTCATCATTACTATAAACAAAGACTAAAAAGGGAAAATTTCTTCTAAAATTGTATAATACTGAGTTCTGATTTTTTTTTATTCTTTGTACAGAGAATTTGAAATGCCATGCAGTCAGTAAAATAAATTAATTGCAAGTGTTTGAAATTGATTACACTTGGTATAAATATTAAAATGAGGAATCAAATTGTCTTCATCTTGAAAACAATGAAAGACAGGCAAAAACACATCAGAATATGTTTTAAACTGTAAAATTCTGTAAAATATGATCAAAGAAAAAGTGTCATAAATATTCTTGTAATTTATGACATCATGAAAGCTTGTGATGACATCATCAAACTTTGTTTATTTTCAGTTAGAATAGTTTAAATAGAAAAAAACTCCTGTTAACAGCATCTTTTATTTCGCTAGACTATTCTAACTTGAAGTTAGCATAGTCTTGCACAAAAGAATATCAAGCTTTTAACTTAAAAGTGATTGTCAAACTATTCTAACTTGAGTTAGAATAGTTTTGCACTGAATATATTATATCACCAGATAGAATATTTTCTTAAAATGTGTAAAACTTAAAAATTAGTGGGAAATTAATTATGTCTTTTTAACAGAACATGCATTGAAGGAATTTATACAAGAAAATGTCAAAAAACCATTTTCTGAAAAATATTGAGTTAGAATAGTCTTGCGCTGAGCCCTCGACATGTACTTTTCTTTTAATTCTTTAATTCGCAATTAAAATCCACTTATCATACAAAAAGATTAAACAATTCTACGAAAGGATTAAATTTTCCTTAAACAGTAAAAATTGCATTTTATTTGAGCATAATAAACGGGGAAAACGTTTCTAAACGCAAAGCAATATTATTATTGCATACAATCACGTCCAAGTGTTGTAATATTTTCTGATCGTTCGGTATCATTTATTCTAATACCTTGGGTGTTTAGGATTATCGGTGTCATGCGTCATGATATATTTTATCTCCATTGACCAGACCAGTGAAACCGAGTATGTAGTTAATGACAACTGTTTGCTTTGTATCCTTCGACAATGCCCCCTTAAATTAAATGATAAAGCATACAAAGTTTTCTTGTCATAAAAACTGATAAACAATGCCAAAAGAACATGTTTCCTAATTCATTTTGATCAGAGACTTTCCTGAACATGATTAATTTTTCTCCTATTTGGTAATGTTATTACAACCATTAGGGACTCAGTTTGTTCGCAATCTTATCATAACCTTGTATATGTGTCTCACATGGAATTAATCCTTTTTCTTTAGTTTTTCTTATCAAATTTCAAATCTTTAGAAATGCACATTTTCTTTGCCAATAAAGTTCAAATTTAATTTGAAAGCAAAGTAACCTAAAAAATTGAATTTAATTGAATTTAAGGACAAATTCATCAGTGGCACTCTTACAATTTGAATATATGATAAATAAAAAGAAACATTCTCTTATTTACATAATTTAGTATGCTTTGTCGATTTCAAATAAATCAACACCAGATTATTCAAAATAACATTAGTTTTATAATAAACGCGAAAGAGAATCGGCCTAATTGGACTAATTCAAGGAGAACTGTGACAAATAAACGTCCCTTTCAATTCTTCATAGAACAGTTTTAATGCATTATTTAAACTGATGTCATTAATATCAATATCAAAAGACATGTGAATACGGCTGTGATAATTAAGTCAGATTTATGTAATATTCGTTATTTATGATATAACAAAACAATGTTACTCATAAGTAGGTAGTTTACATACAAATAGCCAACAATCTTTAACGTAAGTGTCGGTTAGGGTACTGTACTACGATAATAATGTACAACACGTAGTGTCTGATTTATACGTATGGAACGCCGTGACTGTCTTATGTAATCAATGTTTTTGTTATCTTGTGAAACAATGATATTATTTTGTCGTTTGAGCATGTTAACATGTGCAATTTACATCATGTCTTGTCAAAGGAACATGCTGACTTGTACAAACAGCATGTTAACTTGTCAAATTATTATGATGACATGTGGAGGCAACATGCTAACTTGTCAAAGTATCGTGATGACTTATGCAAATGACATGGTAATTTGTCGAATTATTGTGATGACATGTGCAAACACCATGTTAACTTGTCAAAAATGTAATGATGATTTGTGCAAACGACATGTTAACTTGTCGAATTATTGTGATGACATGTGCAAACAGCATGTTAACTTGTCAAAGTGTCATGATGACTTGTGCAAACGCCATGTTAACTTGTCAAAGTATAATGATGACTTGTGCAAACGACATGTTAATTTGTCGAATTATCGTGATGACATGTGCAAACAGCATGTAAACTTGTCAAAGTATCATGATGACTTGTGCAAACAGCATGTTAACATGTCAAATTGCCATGATGACTTGTGAAGACAACATGTGAACTTGTCAAAAACTCGTGATGACTTGTGCAAATGACATGTTATTTTGTATCATGCTGACATGTCAAAAAGTACTGTTTACTTGTCAAAGTATTATGATAACTTGTGCAAATGCCATGCTAACATGTCAAAATTCCATGATGACATGTGTATACAGCATGTTAACTTGTCGAATTATCGTTATGACATGTGCATACAGCATGTTAACTTGTCCAAGTATCATTATGACTTGTGCAAACGAAATGTTAACTTGTCCAAGTATAATGATGACTTGTGAAAATGCCATGCTAACTTGTCAAAATTTCATGATGACATGTGCAAACTGTATGTTAGCTTGACAAATCATCGTGATAACATGTGCAAACAACATGCTAACTTGTCCAAGTATCATGGTGACTTGTGAAAGCGATATGTTAACTTGTCAAAATTTCATGATGACATGTGCAAACAACATGTTAACTTGTCAAGGTATCGTGATGACTTGTGCAAACTCCATTCTAACTTGACAATGTATCATGATGACTTGTGCAAATGCCATGTTAACTTGTCAAATTATCATGATGACTTGTGCAGACAACATGTTAATTTGTCAAAGAACCGTGATGACTTGTGCAAAACACATGTTAACTTGTTAAGGTATTATGAGCATGTCATCACGATAATTCGACAAGTTAACATGCTGTTTGCACAAGTCAATATGATTATTTGACAAGTTAACATGCTGTTTGAACAAGTCAGCATTGTCTTTAGACAAGATATGATGTAAATTGCAAATGTTAATATGCTTAAATGACAAAATAATATCATCATTTCACAAGATATCAAAAACATTGATAGCATAAGACAGTCACGGCGTTCCATATATACGTCTATCCCAACTAATATATCGTTTATACTACAAAACATAAGAAGTGACGTACTCTAACGCCACGCAAATTGGCGTACATACGGCACATGCATATGAGCGAAATTCCCGACATTTTGGGGGCCGCAAAATGATAAATTATTAAAATTAAAATCAGTTAATTTCATCAAATTTTATATATAACTGTTTTCTAAAATACATTTAAATAAAAAGTCATTGTTTTAAAATAACGTAAATGTCTCTCTTATTCATAATTAAACCATCTCATAAAAGTTTAAAGGCTATGTTTGCGATATGAAATTGTATCAATTTATCATTTTGCGGCCCCCAGAATGTCGGAAATTACGAAGGCTGTCCGTAAAGTTCGTAGACAAGGCTATTAAATTATTAAAAGCAGTCACATCAATATGATGATTGAAAAGTTTGCTCAAGTATTTATCTGCTACACATTTCTAAATTAAACAAGGGTGCCATAGTTACAAAATACGCCCGTTTACGAAAGCTTTAGATGGAGATGGGGGCATTATGGATAAGTGTTTTCTCTAGCAAGCAAGTTTTTATTCTTGGCACTGTGTTGTTAAATGAACCTTAAAACAAATCAGTAGGGAAGATATGCACAGGATGTGTGACCTTGACCTTGGTCGCAGGGACCTGAATTTTATGCACGGCACTCAGCCTTACAATGATGAACATTTGTGCCAAATTATATTGAAATCCCTCTATGCATGTAGAAGTTTTGCTCCAGACAAGCGTTTTTCTATGAGCTCTAACTGTGACCTTCACCTTTGACCTAGAGACTTGGTTCATGTGCAGGGCACTACGTCTCATGGTGGTGAACAATTCTATAAAGTAACATTAAAATTCCTCCATGCATGTAGAAAATATGCTCCGGACAACATCTGGATATTTAATCATCTCCAGTGACCTCGACCTTACAAATATTAACCTAAATTAAATGTGTCACACCTGTAGTCATGATAGTTACCATTTGTGCTACAATCCATTAGTAAATGATGACTAAATGGTCCCTATACACATCTTCAAATTTTTATCTGAATTTTGACCTCTATGTGTAACCTTGACTTTGGTCGCAGGGATCTGAATTTTGCGTGCGACACTCTGCCTCACAATGGTGAACATTTGTGCCAAGTTATATTGAAATCCCCCTATAAATGTAGAAGTTTTGCTCCGGACAAGCGTTTTTCAATGAGCTCTAAGTGTGACCTTGACCTTTGACCTGGAGACCAGGATCATGCATGGAGCAATACATATCATGGTGGTGAACATTTCCATAAAGTATTATAAAAATTCTTCCATACATGTAGGAGATATGCTCCAGACAAAATCTGGATATTTCACCATCTTTAGTGACCTTGACCTTGCATATATTGACCTAAAGTACATGTGTCACAGCCGTAGTCATGATAATGACCATTTGTGTTACAATCCCTCAATAAATGATGATTAAATCGTCCCTATACACATCTTCATATTTTTATTTAAACTTTGACCTCTATGTGCGACCTTGACTTTGGCTGCAGGGACCTGAATTTTGTGCGCGACACTCCGCCTCACAATGGTGAACATGTGTGCCAAGTTATATTGAAATCCCTCTATGCATGTGGAAGTTTTGCTCCGGACAAGCGTTTGTCAATGAGCTCTAAGTGTGACCTTGACCTTTGACCTAGAGACCTAGTTCATGGGCGTGACATGGCTTCTCATAATGGTGAACATTTCTTTAAAATTTCATTAAATTCCCTCCATGCGTGTAGGAGATATGCTCCGGACAAAATCTGGATATTTCATCATCTTTAGTGACCTTGACCTTGTATATATTGACCTAAATTATATGTATCACAGCCATAGTCTTGATAATGACCATTTGTGTTACAATCCCTCAATAAATGATGACTAAATGGTCCATATACACATCTTCATATTTTTATCTGAACTTTGACCTCTATGTGCGACCTTGACTTTGGCCGCAAGGACCTGAATCTTGCGCGCGACACTCTGCCTCACAATGGTGAACATTTGTGCCAAGTAATATTGAAATCCCTCTATACATGTGGAAGTTTTGCTCCGGACAAGCATTTTTCAATGAGCTCTAAGTGTGACCTTGACCTTTGACCTAGAGACCTTGTTCATGTGCGCGACACTGCTCCTCATAGTGGTGAACATTTCTATGAAGTTTCATTAAAATCCCTCCATACATGTAGGAGATATGCTTCGGACAAAATTGGACGCCGTCCGAAAACCGCCCGCTCGCCAGGGGCGTTCCCATAATACGTCCCGTTTTTCAAACGGGCGTATAAAATCATGGTAAAAGATATATACGTAAAGTACCAATCACCATGGCAACATGATCAACGAATTACGGAGCACTTTGATTTCATGACGATAGCTACACAAATAATCTGTTGCTAAAAATTGTAATTTTAACGCAAACTCTCGTTTTAATTGTGTGACATCAAATGATACTATTGCATGATATTTAGTGAAAATAATGACGTCATACGCAATTTAACAGCTTGTTTACAACAGTGATAGGCAATGAAGGTGTGTAAATTTTGTGTTGCAAAAATGACGCCGAATTCAAGGACGGAGCAACGTAATGTTATTTAATTTCATAGCAAGGCTAATATGGCACCGACTGATGTTTTAATCTTTACTTTAAAAACAAAATCAACAATAAATTGTTAAAGGTAACTTGTGTTTTAATGTCAAACAAATTTTAAAAAAACAGTGATGACAGTATATCGTATAAGAAACGCTCCAGACGACAAAAAGTAGTATAGCCGAAATATCGTATATTGCGTTACAACAATCTTTGAAAAGAACAGACATCTCACACACTGTATGGGAAGCAATGACATCTTTGTAGAATAAATTGTAGTATATGAAATTCATAAAGTAATGGCAAAGAAATATAACATGTATTTAGTATACGCCAGACATGTACCATGGCTGTTGGAATCGGAAGAAATTGAATAGTGGGTAAACATGAAGCTAATTTGACGCCGTTGACGTTGTCAAGTGCTCCATGACGATGTATATATGTTGTATGTAAATACTGTTAAAATACAAACGTAAGTCACAGTTCAGTAATTTTTAATAAATGTGTTCGCTAGATATGTATTTTTTGCTGACAAAATTAGTACAACGTATATATTGTTATAGAATAGAAAATGAAGAAGTATATGAACTTTCCAGACATCCCTCGTACAGTACCCTATTCGACATTGTTTTTTTTTTTTTAAATATAACGCTGTATTTCAAAAAGACATTCATTGTATATACGTTATATAATGATAAACTTCTATATTTTAAATTCTAATACGCTGTATATTTTCCATATCAAAAGGATAGGACATTTGATTACATTGTTACACGATATATGACGTAACAAATGACGTCAATAAACAAAATGACGTCAGGAAAATTACTTCTACACTTGAATGTGATTGTATTTATCCTCTACAGTTGTCGGATAGGGTTCTGCACTACGATAATAATGTACAACACGTTGTACATATGGAAAGCCTTGCCTGTCTTATAATTATAAACCTAAACGTTGTTATGTCCATATAACAATATATTGAGTCAACCTTTCCTTATACAATGTGCAATCATTAATATACAATGTATTATGTGGATTCATCTTTATATGAAGTCAACTGAACAAAATATGATGTCAACGTGCCTTTATATGATGTCAATCTATCATTATACGTTGTGCATTTTTGAATATATTATGTGGAGCCATCCTTATATAAGATCAAAATAACAATATATGATGTCAGTCTGTCCTTATATGATGTGAGTCTGTCATTATATGATGTGAAGTTATATATAATGTGGAATAATTCTTATATAGAGCCAACATTATATGATGTCAACGCGTCCTTATATGATGTCATTCTATCATTATACGAAGTGCATTTTTCAGTATATTATGTGAAACCATCCTTATATAGAGTGAACTTAACAATATATGATGTCAACACGTCATTATATGATGTCAATCCTTCATTATACGATGTGCATTTTCAATATATTATGTGAAACCATCCTTATATAGAGTCAACTTAACAATATATGATGTGAATATGTCCTTATATGATGTCAGTCTTTCATTATATGATGTGCAATTACGAATATATTATGTGGAACCATTCTTATATAGAGTCAAAACAACATTATATTATGTAGAATCGTCTTTATATAGAGTAAACTTAACATTATATGATGTCAACACGTCCTTATATGATGTCAATCTTTCATTATACGATGTGCATTAATGAATATATTATGTGAAACCATCTTTATAAATTATAGTGTCAACTTAACATTATATGATGTCAACACGTCCTTATATGATGTCAGTCTTTCATTATATGATGTGCAATTACGAATATATTATGTGGAACCATTCTTATATAGAGTCAAAACAACACTTTAGTATGTAGAATTGTCTTTATATAGAGTCAGCTTAACACTATATGATGTAGTTTACTTTGAGCTTTCCCGCTGTTGCCACAAACGGTGCATAGTGAGATATAACCCGGTAAATTTAACCCCATCAGTATAATGACAGAAGCACATCATATAATGATGTTTGCACTTCATATAAAGCAGCGGTCGTAAAACAATAGATGCACATCGTATAATGAATGATTGACATAATATATTGATAAGTTGACTGTATAATTATATTATAATGATTCTACTACATCATATATTCAAAAATGCACTTCGTATAATGATTGGTCGACATCATATAAAGACACATTGACATCATATATTGTTCAGTTGCATTCATATAAGGATGCATCTACATTATATATTCATGAGTGCACATTGTATAAAGAAAGAGTGACACAACAACGTTCATTTTTATAATCATAAGACAGTCAATGCCTTCCATACGTTGTGTCTGATTTATATGTCTATTCCAACTACTACGAGTATATCGTTTATACTACAAAACATAGGAAGTGACGTACTCTAACGTCACGCATACGTTGGCGTCATTTAACGGCACATGTATATGAGCGCAATTCACGACAGTAAGTAATATGGAAATCAAAACATTTCTCGACTTGTCGTCAACTTTCAGACATTTTTAGAAATTCAAAATGGAAAAAAAAATTCAATGATTGAAGCGACAAAATATAATATCAACTTAAATATCACCTACAAAGTGGTACACCGTTCATATTGATGTTCATCATTGATTAAATGCTGCTAATGTACAAATGTAGGTTTTATACTATTTTAGCAACTATTAAGTCAATTCAGGCGGAAGTAAACGATACTGGTATATCAACTTAGCTAAATACACGACAGATATCCATACCCTGCACGTTTGTAACGTCGCTTTTCATTGGATAATCGTGACGTTTATATCATTAGTTATAAAGATCGTTGACAGGTTATATGGCCCTATATAAACGGCTATTTGTAAATATAACCCGAGCCGTTAGACGAGGGTTATATTGCAAATAGCCGTTTATATACGGCTATATAACCTGTCAACAATCTTTATAACGAATTTACAATACCTCAAGCATCATTATTAGAGAAAAAAGCTAAGATTTTTTTCATGAATCGACAGCAGCCGTGTATATGAAGCTATTTAAACGTCACGATTATCCAATGAAAAATGACGTTACAAACGTGCAGTATTATAAAGTTTTATATATAAGGCTGGTGTCGATTTATATAGAAATATCGCTTTATTTCTCTAAAAATGATGATTGCTGTAAATTCGTTATAAATATTTCTGACAGGTTATATTGCCGTATATAAACGGTTGTTTGCACTAGCGGCTTGTGTTATATTTGCAAACAACCGTTTACATAGGACCATATAACCTGTCAAAAATATTTATAACTAATAATGTAATACAGGTAAGACGCTGAATATTTAAATATGTTTCAGGCATGACAATGTTTCTAAAAAGGGTTTTATGTCAAAAGGAAGATCGGCATCAATAATATTTGTAATATTTGTAACCCCCACGTGCCCTGATGATATACTCAACCTTTCACATTCTACGCGAAAGTCGTCTAATGCGATTTCGAGGGAAAATTTACCATTCTTGGTGCAGGGCTTATTCCAGTTGTTTTAGGCGGACTACAGGGCGGTTCGTACTATTGCCCAAATAAAATTTAAAATTTCAGTTGTGATCATGCCAAAATTCAGGCAAAATACCGGGTGTGAGGAAATGGGTTGAGGCTATCATTAACTAAACTCATACATTTACTAGTTTATGATTACTAAATTCGTATCACTACTTATCAATGTTTTATTTCAAAACTCAATTAAGTCGTCATCTCATGACAGTGCTTTCAATCAGTTGTTAATTTCCGAGGTATGCTTCACTTATTAACAGGTGTGTATGTTTATTATTTGTGAGTGTACATGTATACAAATCGTAACATTTTATTGAAAATTGATATATTGTCTAGGATTGTTGCTTTAGCCTACTTGTTAACATTTAATAGAGCATACAGTTTGATTATTGCACAATGTATTACCAATGTAATCATTATATTAAATGAAATGCTTTCTTCAATTGAAGTTGGTTGTCCTACAGTGGCACAAATTTCAATAAAATACTGACAAAAAATTGAATGTATCATTTTGTTACTCTTATAATTTTTGTTTTGTTTTGGGTTTTACGTCACATCGACACAGTATAGGTCATATCGGGTCATATCGCGACGTTCCAGCTTTACTGGTGAAGGAAGACTTCAGGTGCCCTTCCGTGCATTATTTCAGGAACGAACGGGCACCTGAGTAGAACCACCGACGTTCCATAAGCTAGCTGGATAGCTTCCTCACCTGAAAGAATCCAAAGTCCCTGTCGGGATTTGAACCCACAGCGGTGAGGGGCAAGTGGTTTGAAGTCAACGACCTTAACCACTCGGCGACGGACGCCCCTACTCTTATAAGATAATTTCTGAGAAACAATAGTTTAAAGTGATCTAGACTTAACATTTATATAATTTAATGATAATATTCCTTAACTTTATTATCTGGTGTATATAAATATGTACAGTCGAATATGTATCTCACGATTACCAGTAACCTCCAAGTACATGTATAGCCTATTTGTATTTTCCTGCCGGATTTGTTTCTAAATATTATAGGTTAAATCAATTGCAGTATTCACAGACTTTCCATTATGGACCAATTAATTTTAGGGTTTGTTTTATTTTAGTCAATAATCCGAAGCTGTTGAATTTGTAAATGGTATCAGCGACACGTGAAATAAACAATATGTACACCGAAATGAAAGCATTTGATAAATCATTGGCGTTTATAATTTCGAAAATGCAACATGAACATGCGTTCATTGAACGCCGCCTTTCCTTGTTGATCTTGTTTATCATATTTTATAAACAAATAAAAACATAACATTTTGTTTTCATTGTATTGAAATGCATCATATTAAGATGGTGATTTAGACTTGCAAATGAACACTAGCCGGATAAAAGCACGAAATGGCGTGCTTTATTTATATGTGATGGAATATAACGCTGTACTGAACACACTTTATTTGCATTTTGATTGCTAAACATTGATTCCTCTGTCCGAAAATTAGACAAGGTCAAAACAATGCGTAACATATGCATGTGATAAGATTTTCAAACGTTCCCTAATAATTTGCTGTTTAGGAAGAAGATTTATCACAAAGCTTTCGCCTGTCTTGTCTTTCATAATTTCTAATTTATGTTTATTACTTGGAAAACAATCTGAGTCGTAAACTTGTATATTTGTCTTTTTCAAAACATATCATTATACGTAGCAGCAGCAGCAACAACAACAAAAACATCAACAAAACAATGAAAAATAGATAGCTTAAAGATCATGTATGTTTTGTGATTGATATTGTTACTGTGTGTATATTTGTTTGTTTTGGGTTTTACGTCACATCGACACATTAAAGGTCATATCGCGACGTTCCAGCTTTACTGGTGGAGGAAGACCTCAGGTGCCCTTCCGTGCATTATTTCAGGCACAAACGGGTACCTGAGTAGAACCACCGACGTTCCGTAAGCTAGCTGAATAGCTTCCTCACATGAAAGAATCCAAAGAACCTGTCGGGATTCGAACCCACAGAGGTGAGGGGCAAGTGGTTACTGTGTGTATACCACACTTGCAAAAAATTATATATGTATATAATTATGCAAATAAAACAATTTTCAAACATTGAAGAATGTGTAAAATGTGTACTGCAAATATATTTGCACATTGTATCTTATCAATAAATTATATTCATTCATTTCTTATTGGAAGATTTGACTTAGAATTTATAGAAAATAAGTTTCAAATTACCTCCCTTTATTTACATGGAATGTTAAATTTGGTAATATCTTTATAAATAATGCTTATTGGAACTTACAATATTGACAAATCTTTATTTGAGCATCATATTTATGACATTAAACCATGAAAAAATGTGTTACATGATCTTTTAATGTTTAAAAGTTGAATTTTAACCAATATATCATTTTGAAACCTATCGAATATTGAAAACAAACCGCGAATATGTGTAACTAAACTAAAATGTGTTAGTAGCTAAATTTACAGCTTCGTTTGAATGTCAATCCAATGTGATGGACGAAGTTTAAAACAGTTTTAAATTTTTGATATAGGATACAACAAATTCACAAATGAATGACTTAATGTTACTTGTACAAGGGATGATCAAAAATAAACCGGACTGTGACTGTCAGTTGAAAAATTTTCAACCTATCACTTATTGTGATATATCAAACTTAATCGGAAAACAATACCTGTTTACTGATACTATATCTAATCTGATAACGCAAATATCTAGTCCGTAACTAATGGAAACGCACACCCGGCGCAGTGCGTAAATTCGCATTGACATCAGGCGATTTATGCTGCGTATATTTTACAATATGGCACATTTAGATGTCAAAATACGCCAAAACGTCATGAACCATATCTGTGACGTTGTCAGTAAAATTACTTCATTTAAACCATATTTACATTTGCAATCACAATTCAACGTCACATGTTAATGAAATACTCGCGTTAAAACTATGTTGTCGGAATGTCTCGAAAATCAATCAATAAAAGTAAGACGAGAAACTGTTTAAAAACGTAGAAAAAGATTATGGCTATCAAGGGAAATGTTCCAGTATGCCACAGCATATTTTTTGATTAGCACAAAAAATTAAGACGGAGTAAAAGAGAAATAGAAAACAAGTAAGGGGATAGACAGAAAAAAAGAACTGTTCAAGGACGTTGGTGACGTCAATCGCCAAAACGTTGTAAAATGACAGTCGATTGACTGCGGACGTTGTCAACGATGTTCGACAGTAGCTAGCTACGGGACAGTGCAGTCAACTCTAAGGATTTTAAAATGATAATAGTTAATGCATTAATTACATATATTGTATTCTTTGTTTACAATTGTATCAAATATTTTCTTACTTTACGAAATAGTCTTATGGAGAAATTGTGTCAACTTTTTAGCAGTAACTGTGTTCAAAATCGGCTATGCGTTTTATTATTTTAAAATAATGACAATTTTGTTCATAGTTGTACTATTCTTTTATGTTTTTCGTATGTATGATACATTATGGTTCAGCAACATTACTTTACATTATTTGTAATACATAATATAGTTAAATGCATGTGCGATTTTTCCAATAATCAAGTTACAGAAGGAAAGAACAGAAGTTTGCGTCATTACAGGAGCTCTTTATCATCATCCATTCCATTACAATACAATATGATACCAACTTATACAGAAATATATATTGGCAGTGGATCCGCCGCATCAACAGCATGACTGTACCACGTATTGGCCTACTCCGTGAATGAGTAAAAAGCTGCTTCGTTAATGACTATATGCTTGTGACGTCGTTAACGTCAATTGTAAAGTTATACCGTGCGCCGCATTGCTTTACATGTACATGCCAATAACAGTATAACTTTTTTCTTTGTTAATATTTCTTGTTTGTATTTCTTGTATCATTCAGGGGATAGATTCCGATTTATGTTCCGTGAATTTTTATGTAAATTCATTTAACAGTTAAAGAATAATTTACAAAGTCCGGTTAATTTTTTATCATCCCTCGTACTATTTCATAAACGTCCGTTTTGCTGATAACGTGTTTGTAGAATAACGTTCATTTTAGACCGATAAGAAAGAAATTTTCTGAAAAAAAAAATCACAACATATTTTGTCTTAAATAAGAAATTCAGGGATATGTAAAATATAAGTAATTCATATCTTCAGATAATACCGGTTTCTTCTTAAAAACAAATAACAATAACAATAAACATTGATGACAGCAAAAAACCCAACTGACATTAAACGTGGTGGGTAGGGAAAAAAGTAAAACAAAATTGTCATGCATTGTATACTACAAATTAATAGAAAATGGTATTCACAGAAAGACAAATGATGAAAATGTTGTCCCAAAGCACAGCAGCTAGCTACTCTGTCAGTAACGTACCCCAAAACCATTATTGTACGTTTCATGCAATACAATGATTTGACCAACAAAACTTAATAATCTAAATCATGACTGTCCTCTCGTTCCTGGTTTCTACAAAAAACAACATCATAAGCTGTGTCACGGAATATCATCATATAACTAACGATTTCTTTTGATTTTATAATTAAGTATATTTTTCGGAGAAATGTATATTTAGTGGCATTTAAAAAAAAAAACAACCGTTTCGATCGGCTACTGTTTTCTGTAGCGTCATTGACTTTATTACAAAAACCATGCTTTTGAGACGCGGCTTTGTTCACTAAGTACGTTGGAATTTTAACACAAAGGAGATTTTCAAAAAATCATGAAAGAGGAATCCGATGATCGCCCGGAAGCAAGAAAATTAACAATACTCTGTACAGTTGCAGTTTGGTGAGTCTATGTGCAACATTTCTCACGCAGCCTACCATGGCGTCAGCGTTATTTAATCTCAACACTAACGTGCTTGAACCACTGATACCGAAGAATCAGTATAATTAGTAGAACACTGAAAGTATAGGGCAAGTTTTTACAAGGTACGTGACATCTGCCCTATAGTTGTGAGGTAAAATATATGTAGGGAGATCCCTCGGGAACACCGGAAATAAAAATAGGACGGTGAAACTTAAACTATCTGATATTAAAACGTTATACGTATTTGGTTTTTGTTATAGAGTTTGTATCATATTAACAGCAGCAAAAAAACCAACAATAAAAGACAAAGAATATCATATAGAATAACAGATATTAATTAAAATGATTGCGAAAATGTAAGTATTTTGACAAAATGTCACGAAATTGCTTCAATAGGTCATTAAGTGTTTGCACACACGCACACGCAAGCGCACGCACACATTTAACTTTTATGCTTGACTGTTGGTTTATGTCATGATATTGTTATGGTAACATTAACATATCAAATTACGACAAATTGGCTATTTTTAAGTTAGAATATAGAATTGATATTGCACAAGCTATTTGTAGTCAGCCATTACAAACAGCATAACTCATGGTCACACTTTGAACACTAATCGCCAATACGCTTCTCAAGATACGTCTTGTATATTTCAAAATTTTGGAAAAAGGGTAATCCCCCAGGAAGCATTTATCACAACAAAAGTACATGTTAATTGTAGACACAGTTTGTTAAATCAATCATGATATGAGAAGATTTAAAATCTGTAAGTAGAATAGCTGCATTTGTAAGCTTACAGTTAATGTATCGCCTTTATGTCTCCATTTACATCAAAGATCATACTGACTTGTCAAGAACTTTTAGCATAAAGCAAGTATCACATTAAAATTACATCTTGATGGCAGGAAGTAATCTACTGAGATTTAAATATTTGATGATATGCTTTTAGGGGTCCATTACAATTTTCTATTTTACAGATTTGTAACGGTAAGTTTTATGTTTTCCTTGTACAAACGTAGGTGTTTAATTTGAGTTTATGGTTTGGGTTTTGTATCAATCCTTAAAACAGAGACATAAATCACATGAAGTCATCCAAAATGCATTACTAGAATACTTAAACATGTCTTTTGACATACATGTTTGATATAAAAAAATTTAAAGCAAAACCTATCAGCATTTCGTCTAACCTTTAGATTCCGATTAGTACTCCCTGTTGTGTACAAGTCATGTATTAATGTTGAAATTTTATAGAAATAGGAATATAGATTTTTATGAAAAGTAACAATATTTTATATTAATGTAAGTTAAGAAGATGCATCCTTTCGTACTTTCGTCTATAGCTTTACTTCAAATGATTCAATGAGTGCATTTGTAAAGGACATTATGCCTAAAATTGATATTGGTTAATTTATGTGCATGTACCCGATTGGTCATTTTATTTTCCTCATTTATCGGCAGCAGATGCTTACATGTAATACTGTAAAGGCCAATTTGTAACTTATTTCTCTGCAAACAGACTGAGTACAGTTTTATATATAACACATAATTGTATGTTTTGTTCAAACTTTTATACAGTCATGTTTTGCCGTTGCCTAGTTACCTTTGTCTTTGTGACTGTGCATATGCTTTTTGAAATATTTATTTAAATGTTAGATTAACACGTATCGTCATTGAAAGATAAATCTATTTGAATTTTCAATTATAAAGCACTTTGATAAAAAATAATAAAAGCTATTTGATAAAAAATAATGTTTCTATGATTTAAGGTGAAATAGATCCTGTAAAGTACACAATTTTTTTCTAGTGGGTTTGAAGAAACCATGTAATAATGTTTGTACATAGATTTTTATTTTTCAATGTGCTACATCAGCCCTTTTATATTGAGCAATGCTATGATAACTAAGTCTTATATTTTACTTTTTCATCATTGTTATAAATCAAAGTACTTAGTATATTTGAGACATATTTTGTATTAAAGCACTTTAAATGAAATGTCATATTTCTAATTCAATTTTTCATTTATTTAGTCTTATTTTTCTGCCATTCCAAACCATTGACTGTAAATAACTACCTTAGTTGATATCAAACAACATTGTTATACAACAAGAAGCTATTTTAATATAATTTGGTAAAACAACTTGACATTTTCTGTATTCTTAATCTAATTTTGACTGAGACATTTCAGTTTTGTGTCTTTATTCCATCTAATTTTCAAGCCATACAAACATAATAACGAGCTTGCATATCTACCACAAGTTTACTGGAATCTAATCATCAATGTTTCTTATTCAAATTTACATGTAAAATGACTTTAAAAGACTTTCCGTTGATCTGCAGAAATATAAGAAATCGATTTTTTAAACATTTTTCAACCTAAAAGTATAACCATGTTATTAGATAAAAGTAATCTGCCTTACTGACAGTTTCTCTTGATTTAATATGAAAATCTTTCATGCAAAATGTTTCTTGTGGCATTTAGATGATTATATTTATGATATGATAATCTTGTTTTATTTAATGGCATTGATTATTCTTTCAGCAAATCCGTGTCTTTTTAGATGCGGATGAGAAAGTTATTACCATTTAAATCAGTAGTTTACTATTTAAATGATATTTAAAGTAACACCATTACAATTTATGATACATTACATAATTTTTATAACAGCAAATTAATCCTATGAACATTCGAAGAATATGTTGATGCTTTGATGATGATAAAAAAAATATGTCACATGTACTTAAAAAAGTAATAGATAAATAAATCAAATGAAATTGTAAGATTGGACTTCTATTCATATAGACCTTTGAAAATTAAAATACTGTATGTATATTGAGCAAGTGTATTAGTCTTAGTTGACCCTGGCAATTTTTTATGTTCCTGAACTTCCGCAAAAAAGAATCATAAATGAAAAAAATAAATAACAAAAAATAATAAAATTAAATAAATAAAAAACAGAAACAATAAAATAATATATAAATTAATACCCTCCCAACGTTTCACCTCTCCTATTTCGTAAATTGTACATTTTGAAACATGTACTGTACAACTTTAATATACTTATGTTTGAATAGCTACATTTGGATGCATGTCATATTAGATATTGTAACAGTTAATTCGGGAACCAATTCAAACAGCTGGACGATTGGCCACATTTTCACATATCTTTATATTGTATGCTTTAAATCATGTAACACAAATATGTAATATCTTTAAGTAGAATAGCTGCATTTATATGTCCACAGCTACTTATCGTTTACATGTCACTGCAAAAGAGCCAAGTTCACTTGTCCAGAACTTACATACAGAAAGGCAAGTATCAAATCGTTATTACATATTTACAGAAGCAGACAATCGTCTGAGATTTAAATATTTGATGATATGCTTTTAAGACCCATTACAACTTTGTATTTTACAGGTTTGTTAGAGTAATCGTTATATGTTCTTTGGACAAGTCGTAGGTGTATAACTTAAGTTAACAGTTTGGTATAAAACCTTGGAATGTAAACGTGAATCAAATAAGTGCATTACTAGAATAACTAGACAAATCATTTGACTTTTATTTTCAAACGCATTATGTTAACACAATTCAATCTTTCGTCTGTTCTCATTTCTCTTTATTGTATTTAACTTGGAACGAATAACTATAAAAATTTAGCTTTTCTTGAATAGAAACAATATATAATAATTATTGATGAAATTTATGGCGGGTACATGTACGTGAACAATATTTTATTATTTTATTTATGTGTTTCCGTTTAAGAAAAAGCGGAGTCATTGTCGTATATTTATAAAAATGCTTCATACATGTATTAACAAAACTTTGCGTTTGCTAAAAACGATGACAAAGTGTCTGGATATAAATACTGGTCATTAAAATTCCCAACTTTCTTAATTGTATCACACGTTTCCGATTGTATATCAATATACAATGTATTGGTATTGAAAAGAAAAATGCTTTTCCATAACATCAAATACAACAGTCTATATTTAATTGGGTATATCTTCACATGACAACTTTCCAGCTTCACCGTTGAGTAAAACCACTGACATTTCCTAAGATAGCTCGATAACTTCTTTACATGTAATAATCCAAAGACCCAGGGATTCGAACCTATAGTGATGAGGGGCAATATAATTGAAGTCAACGGCTTTTCCATCATAATATATGATATTATACATGACTGTTAAGTCCACTGTACTTATATTTTACACAATGAAGCAATACTACCCATACTATGTTTGAACAAAAAGGTTTTGTTCTTGCCGATTTGAATGACCATTTAAGGGACCCATTTTACTCCATCAAAATTCCGCATTGTTTAATAAATACGCTAGTTCCAGGATATAATAATGAATATTATAGAAAAAACATATGTGTTTTGAAATAAAAGGGAAAACAATGTATGAATGTTAACACATTTATTAAGTTTAAATAAATGTGACACCTAGAAGCCAGTGAATGTATAATATTCAATGTATAATTATAAATGTGTGTTGCAAATTTCACATTAAAAAACAGAAACGTTTTTGTAACGATGAACTGTTCTTTAGAAAATTAAATAAACATGTTTGTATTTCGATTTTTTGTAATTTTTTTTGTAGTCAAACATGCTGTAAAAAGATCTGCTCATAATTTCTTACTATATAAGTTCAGAGAAGGTCAGTAGGTGAATTTTATGATTTAAATGAATACAAAAACAATAAAAAAATACAAAAAAAAAAATTAATATAAAAATTGATAAATAAATAAGTAAATAAAATGCAAGTTTAAATTCCTTTCAACACTTTTAAAAGAATATCATGTTACATGTGTATTAGAACACATTTATTGTGGTTATTAACACAGATTTCGTGTTAAAGATAAAAGATAGTTAATGAACTGAGTGATTTTTATAAGTTACTTGGCTGTATGTATTGTCCAACTAAAAGTATATTGAATGTGCTTTTAAAGATTTTGATGTTGATTTGTTACAAAATTTAACGTTTAAGTGACAAGAATATTAAACGTTATGAATAATTCATTGATCTAAATTTCAGGCCCTGTGTACTTGACGCATTTTGTTTCGCATGCAGTGAACGTCTCATTGGTTTGTTGATCTTTATTCTCATTTATCTTTATATAAATTTATATTTAAAAAACATTATTTATGAAAAGGACAGATATATAATAGAAGTTTTCCAATGTAGTCATACTTTTGTTTGATATGTTTTGAGATACAGCAGGTGGTGTCAACTTGAAAAAGAAAAAATAAAATAATGACGTCTTTCTTTCCGCATATAGTTTCCTATTTATGATAAGAAAAACTAAAATAAAAAAGAACACTATATTCTGGTTTCAAAACAAGTTCAAAGTGTGGACAATGACAGTTGAAAGTTCTTTAATTCAATATAAAATACCTTCAAAACCGAAAAACCCTTATGTTTTATTTGTAACATTTAAATAAATTAGTTTTTTGAAACTCATTAAACACATCTGTGGATGTTTCAAAATTCTAAATTTTACCAGTTCATGTTAAATGTTGAATTTTGCTTAAGCCGGTGTTAGGAGGCGTGGACGGTAGTTTGCACTTGACAGTACCGTCGATATACAGGCTCAAATTAAACCGAGCCCGCAACATTTTCAATTATGCCGTAATGGGCTTTCTTTAGGGATTCTTATTTCTCTTTATTTCAATGTTTTATTCTGATAATATATCTTTATAAAAAAATCAACTTTTAAGTTTCTGTTAGCTTGACTTTTGCCGTTGAATAAGCAATTTGCTTAATCACTTCTGTTACCAATCCTTATTTATGATAAAAGCATCAAGTTTCAAAACAAAACTGCCATGGAAATTTACATTTATTGTCAGAAATTTGAGGAGTGACAATTGTTGGAGTAACAATTGTTAATGTCACCCCAAACCCTTTTAAAAAAAACTACAATGATCAACCTTTCATGAAAAAATGTCTCAATGATTTTTTTTCACCTAATTCAAATATTTTTGGCATTGTCTTCTGTTTCTTTACATCACAGGCGCACTTTTTTCAAAGCAAGCGATGCCCAGTGAGCCATATTGACATCGTGGGGTATAACGTAGATAGAGTTCTACAGAATTGAGTTCTATGGAACACCTGCCTTGTTGTAAAATTATCTATCACGGATTGGTTGTCATAAACAGTTGTCACTCTTTGTACTTTAAATAAGTAACTGTCTACATTTTTTGCAAGCCAGAAAATAAGCAATATGTCAGGACATATTGACCGATATAGATATCAGTGATATATAATAAAAAAGAAAATATCATTGACAAACTTTCTGATTATCGTATTAGAAGCTCATTTCAAGAACACGTATAAATATGTACGTATAATTATAATAATAATTGCGTATAGAGTGGCGTGCAATAATGGACGTAAAGGACGGTAGACTTTAAAAGAGTGGCGAAACAAATGAAAAAACTTACAACATACAAAAGCAAATAACACTGTGCAAATGTCACGTAAATATAATCTACTTGAAAATGAAAAAACTGTCGATATGAATCCAAGTAAAGGAGTACAAAATTGTACCCTTATAAGCAAACTTTTTATTTCACCTATCTATAAAAGGGGCTTTGTAATTTCTCTATTAATTATGAAAAGTATAATTATCATTAAAAGTTTTGAAAACCCCTGACAAAATTGCGTTTGATTAGACTTATAACTATGCTAAATTAATATTAGTTATTAGAGATAACTAATTACAAGCAGGCTGCTATTTTCCCGTCAATATGCGATGTCTATCTGTCTATCCATTCGGGAAATATTCTGTGAGACAATATGTATATATACGTTTATAAAATTTATTTTTTATACAATTGTTAATGTTAGCGGGGTATTAATGATAAATTTTAAACTAGTTTATAGCTGCAAATTCAAGATGTACTATTTTGTCTTTAAATTGTGCACTTAGGCCAAAGGCCACACTAATTAGCTTATACAAGGTCATAATCTTTATACATATATAAATATTATTTTGTTAAAAAAACATTTGTGGTTCCTATTGTTCAACAATAGCTGGTGCTTAAATGCAACTTGTTCTGGTAAATAAAGTTTTATTTGCTTGGAAAAATACTGTCTATCAAATTATGCTGTCGTTGAGGATCAAACATTTTGATCAAGAGTCATAAATATTAAGAACAAAAGAATACGAGGATACAAACGTTTCTTCAGCAATCACATAAAAAATAATCCGGATTCCTTTACGTTGAATGTTAAATAGATAAATAGAAATAACCCCTAAAGAACGTTCATAAACGGCAAAATAGAAAGTGTTGTAAATTCTGTTCATCGCAGTACTGAAAAGTGCAAACTATTTTCCATGTCACCTAGAATCGGCTTAAGCAGAACCAAACATTTAACATAAAATTGCGTATTTGACTTTTGAAAAACTTTGGCAGTGATTAAAATACCCCATTAAAACATTAGTTAAGTCTTATTGTTCCGCTCACATACCTATACCACGTCTAACTCACGGCGCGCAGTAATCTGAATTTAATTTTGTCTGAACACTACTATGACATCATTTTGCATGTAGAACACCGCTGTGAAATCATATAACATGAAACAAGAAATAACAATACAGAGCTAATTGTACGGTTATTCAACATGTTCACCTACCGTGTATTTTAAAGTAAAATATATAATTTATATCGACAATACTAAAATTGGTAGCCAATATATGATTAACAGTATTTTCGATTGTTCAATATGTGATGTCATATGATCAGCTAATTTAATACAAAATATGGTGCCGCTACAATTCGAAACTTACGAAAGTATACGTATGCTGTATAGAAAAAATGAGTTGTTGATTACCTTTGATGCAACATAAAAGCAATGCTAATTTAGGTGTAAAATTGTATACAACATTAAGAAGTTGAAATCACTTTTAATTGATTTTTTTTATCTAAAACAGTATAATGCTTAAATATTCAGTTAAACAATAATGTAGAAATTTGAACCTACTGGCTTTTAGACTCACCAAGCAAAATTGGGAAATAATTGAGATAATATCTCCCACCTACCTGGTGTTCAATAGAAGAACACTTTCCTGAATTAAAATGTTTTTGCATTTGAATTCCAAATAGAGCATATAACTCATTGCAACAATATACCGCCGATGCTATTGTCGCAGATTTTTCTATTATATTATGCGCCTTTGACAATACATGCTAAAATATCTCTTCGGTACTTTTCAACTTAAAAATTGAATATCTGTATTTTAAATACTATCAACTTAATCCAACCAACTTAAAACGTTTGCAATATTGACGTTACAAATTTAGTCAGAACAGTTGCACTTTGCTTTATTCATTGTTCAGTACTTGTTGAATCCAATAAATAGTAGTATCTACAAATTTTAATCTTCTTACAAAATAAAACAAAACAACAGGTATAAACCATTATTTAATACCTCTATATTTTATATCATCAGTAATTATCTTGAACCGGAGTTGAACCTCTAGCCAGATATATGACTTTATAGTTTAAAAAAAGAAAGAGTTTGTGTCTAATTCTACATCATATTAGCCTTTGAAGACATATTTCTTAGAACAAAAATAACATTTTTAGATGATAATATTTATGATATGATAATCTTGTTTTATTTAATGGCATTGATTATTCTTTCAGCAAAGCCGTGTCATTTTGGATACGGACGAGAAAGTTATTACCATTTAAATTAGTAGTTTACTATTTAAACTATTTAGATAATATTTAAAGTAACACCAATACAATTTATGATACATTGCGCAATTTGTATAACAGCAAATTAATGTTATGAACTTTCGAAGATTATGTTGATGATTGGGTGATGATGTAAAAAATATGCCACATGTACTTACAAAAGAAAAATAATAATTAGATAATTAAATCAAATGAAATTGTAAGATTGGACTGCTATTCACATAGACCTTTAAAAATTAAAATACTGTATGTATATTGAGCAAGTCTTTTAATCTAAGTTGACCCGGGCAATTTTTCATATTCCTGAACTAATTAAAAAAAAACAACCATAAATGAAACAAATAAATAACAAAAAAGAATAAAATGAAATAAATAAATAATAGAAACAATAAAATAAAATAAATTAATTCCCTCCCAACGTTTCAGCTCCTATTTCGTAAATTGTACATTTTGAAATAGAAACTGTTCAACTTTAATTAATATACTTATGTTAGAATAGCTACATTTGGATCATGCAATGTTAGATATTGTAACAGTTAATTCGGGAACCAATTCAAACAGCTGGACGATCACCCACATTTTCACATATCTTTATATTGTATGCATTAATGTTTCCGACGGATCTCTCTGTTTCTTCACAACAGCAGGTGTCAAGTGCTGTATGGAAGCTGTAAAAGGTTACACCGTACTTCACTTAAGTATTTTTTTTTATTGTACTCGCCTTCGGGATCATTGATGCCAGCACTTTTAGGTGTTGAGTATTGAGTACCGCTAAAGCCGGTGCAAGGGGGCGTAAAGGGGGGCATGTATTCGTTATCCCTCAAGTACAGACTCATTCAAACCGAGTCTGCAATTCTTTTGTTATTATGTTATCATGATTAATGCTATCGATGAATCCCTTTTGTTTCCAAATATTTAAATCATGTAACAAAAATATGTAATATCTCTAAGTAGAATAGTTGCATTTATATGTCCACAGCTACTTATCGTTTACATGTCACTGCAAAAGAGCTTACAGAAAAGCAAGTATCAAATTGTTATTACATATTTACAGAAGCAGACAATCGTCTGAGATTTAAATATTTGATGACATGCTTTTAAGATCCATTACAACTTTGTATTTTACAGGTTTGTTAGAGTAATCTTTATATTAATATGTTCTTTTGACAAGTCGTACGTGTATAACTTAAGTTAACAGTTTGGTATAAAACATTGGAATGGAAACGTGAATCAAATAAGTGCATTACTAGAATAACTAGACAAATCATTTGACTTTTATTTTCAAACGCATTATGTTAACACAATTCAATCTTTCGTCTGTTGTCATTTCTCTTTATTGTATTTAACTTGGAAAGAATAACTATTAAATTTAGCTTTTCATGAAAAGAAACAATTTAAAATAATTATCGATATGAAGTTGATGGTGGGTACATGTACGTGAAAAATATTTTATTATTTTATTTATGATTTTCCGTTTAAGAAAAAGCGAAGCCATTGTCGAACACATTTTCTACTATATCTATAAAATGCTTCATATTAACAAAACTTGAAGCGTTTGCTAAAAAAACGATGACACAGTGTCTGGATATAAATACTGGTTATAAAAATTTCCAGCTTTCTTAATTGAATCACACGTTTGGGATTGTATATCAATATACAATTTATAGGTATTGAAAAGATAAATGTTTTTCCATAATATCAAATACAGCTATATTTAATTGTGTATATCTTCACATGACAACTTTCCAGCTTCATTGCTGAGTAAAACCACCGACATTGCGTCAGATAGCTCGATAACTTCATTCCATGTAATAATCCAAAGACGCAGGGATTCGAACCTATAGTGATGAGGCGCAATATAATTGAAGTCAACGGCTTTTCCATAATACTGTATGATATTATACATGACTGTTAAGTCCACTGTACTTGTATTTTACACAATTAAGCAATACTACCCATACTATCTTTGAACAAAAAAGTTTTGTTCTTGAGGATTTGAATGACCACTCAATCAAAATTCCGCATTGTTTAATAAATACGCTAGTTCCAGGATATAATAATGAATATTATAGAAAAAACATATGTGCTTTGAAATAAAAGGGAAAACAATGTATGAATGTTAACACATTTATTAAGTTTAAATAAATGTTAGAACTTGAAGCCAGTGAATGTATAATATTCAATGTATAAATATAAATGTGTGTTGCAAATTTCACATTAAAAACCAGAAACGTTTTAGTAACGATGAACTGTTCTTTAGAAAATTAAATAAACATGTTTGTATTTCGATTTTTTGTATTTTTGTTTTGTAGTTAAACAAGCTGTAAAAAGATCTGCTCATAATTTCTTACTTTATAAGTTCAGAGAGGGTCAGTGGGTGACTTTTATGATTTAAATGTATACAAAAACAATAAATAATAAAAAAATAAATATAAAAATTGATAAATAAATAAGTAAATAAAATGCAAGTTTAAACACTTTTAAGAGAATATCATGTTACATGTGTATTATAATTATTTCAGGAACACATAAATCGTTGTTATTAACACAGCTTTCGTGTTAAAGATAAAAGATAGTTAATGAACTGAGTGATTTAAATAAGTTACTTGGCTGTATGTATTGTCCAACTAAAAGTATATTGAATGTGCTTTTAAAGCTTTTGATGTCGATTTGTTATAAAATTTAACGTTAAAGTGACAAGAATGTTAAACGGTATGAATAATTTATTGATCTAAATTTCAGGCCCTGTGTTCTTGACGCATTTTGTTTCGCGTGAAGTGAACGTCTCATTGGTTTGTTGATCTTTATTCTCATTTATCTTTATATAAATTTCTATTTTAAAACATTAATATTTTAATGAAAAGGACAGATATTTAATAGAAGTTTTCCAATATAATCATACTTTTGTTTGATAAGTTTTGAGATACAGCAGGTGGTGTCAACTTGAAAAGGGAAGGATAAAATAATGATAAAATAATGACGTCTTTTTTCCGCATATAGTTTCTTATTTGTGATAAGAAATATGGACAAAAAAGAACAATATATTCCGGTTTTAAAGTAAGTTCAAAGTGTGGACAATGACAGTTGAAAGTTCTTAAATTCAATATAAAATACCTTCAACACCGAAAACCCCTCATGTTTTATTTGTAACTACATTGAAAAACAATTTTTTATCTCATTTTCAGCGTTTTATTCTGATAATATATTTTTATAACAAAAATCACTTTTTACGTTCCTGTTAGCATGACTTTTGCTGTTGAATCGTCAATTCTGTTACCGATCCTTATTTATGATAAGAACATCAAGTTTCAAAACAAAACTGCCATGGAAATTCACATTCATTTTCAAAAGTTTGAATAGTGACAATTGTTTATGACCCCCAAACCCTGTAAAAACTACTGTAACAATGATCAACATTTTATGACAAATGTCTCAATGATTTTTTTCACTTAATTCAAATATTTTTTGCATTGTTTTATGTTGCTTTACATCAAAGGCGCACTTTTTTTCAAAGCAAGCGAAGCCCAATGAGCCATATTGACATCGTCAGGTGTAACGTAGGTAGAGTTCTACAGAATTGAGTTCCATGGACCATCTAGCGTTGTGTAATAAATTGCCTTGTAGCAGAATAATCTATCATGGATTGGTTGTCATAAACAATTGTCACTCTTAGTGCTTTAAATAAGTAACTGTCTACATTGTTTGCAAGCCAGAAAAATAAGTAAATATGTCAGGACATACTGACCAAAAAAAATATCAGTGATACATACTAAAAAAAAATTATTGACTGGCTTTTGTTATCGTATTAGAAAACACATTTCAAGAAGCACGTATAAGTATGTATATAATAATAATTACGTATACAGTGGCGTGCAATTATGGAGAGAAAGAGATGGTAGACCTTAAAAGAGTAGCGAAACAAATAAAATATATAACAACCTACAAAAGCAAAAAACACTGTCTTGACTGTACACATGTCATAGCTATTAAAAATCTACTTGAATATGACATCGCTTTGAAATGAGTTACAGTAAGCATAACTTAACTGTGGATATGAAAAATCCAAGCAAGGAGTACAAAATCGTACCCTTTATATGCACACTTTTTTCAGTTTCAATCATATCAAATAAAGTGGCTTTGTAGTTTCTCTATTAATTATGGATAGGTAAAATCATTTTGAAAACCCCGTTGAAAGTTGCGTTTGATTAGACTTATAACTATCCTAAAATTGATATTAGACATTAGAACTAATTACAAACGGGCTGCTAATTTTCCTTCGTCAATATTTGACGTCAATGTTGACGATATATATATATATATATATATATATATATATATATTATATATATATATATATAGTATATTATATATATATATATATATAATATATATATTATATATAATATATATTATATAATATTATATATATATATATATATATATAAATTGGTGTTAAATCCTTATTGTTCAAGTAAAATAACGCCATTAGTTTTTATTTTCGTGAAAAAAAATATTCTCGTATTCAAATGATACTTTTGTTCATTTTCAGTTCATTTATTTTGATCAATATTCAACAAAGAAGTTATAAATATTAAAAAAGAAATACGAGATATCATATCACGAAAAGCCTTTGAAGAATTATTTCATTAGAACAAAAAATAAAAGTGTCCGTGATTTGTCATTATATCAATTTTACATTTCCATTTTTCATGGCAAGGTTTGATGTCTTTTGAACTAGGTATTCCGTATAACAATGTTTTGTCTTTTAAATTTTGGCATTCATTAGAGGGAGAAAGGAGAGAAAGGCAGGTAAGATTTCCTTTTTAAACAAAATAAATTATAAATAAGTAACATGAGAGCATTTACTTTATTGCATCAACGTTAATGTTATTTTGTTATTTGAGTCTTACTTTAAAAAAGACACTGTTTTTTGCAAAAGAATACAATACAAACGGACTAATGCCATAGATTAAAAAGAGCAGAAGTAGTACAGTGGTTGGTGGTGGTATTGGTTGTTAGTCGAGGGCAGCGGGCAGTAGCACAGCAGAAGTAGTAGAATTTTTGCTAGGTTTGGTTTTACGCGCCACCACACAAATGGTAATAGGCAAGTATGAACTTCTTTTCAGATTCAGATTTCTTGTCAAACAAAAAAAGAGAACAATCGGCACATCGGACGCAAGATGAAAAAGATCCATGGAAAATAGCGCCTTAGAATCTATAACAAAAAATGAAACGACAAAATGCATCAGTGACGAAAACGAACAGCAGAATTCATATGCTACCTCAATCATTATTATATACTTTAATATTCGTTATACTTACCTATTGGTTCTACTTTGCTGGCAGCTTTATGGAAAACTAAGACTATCCCAACGACTGCAAAATTCTTATCAATTTCCCTGATTTGGTGCTACCAGTTGTTAGTAAATCAGCTTTTTTTGTTGAGACGTATTACAGGCCTGATTACAGAAGAGTGGATACTTTATTAATGACTGTGATTAATCAAGCGCTTTTTTTATGATCCGATATTACAATTATCGCAATGATTGCCATTGATAGAGTTATGGTTCTAAAGGTTTCCATTTTACCATACAGTCGCATTGCGGCTTCATTCAACGTTAAAGTTGTTTCCGTTTTAATCTGGGTAATCGTGTTTGGACTATGGCGTTGTGGCCATTCATTTTTATATGTGACTTTTCTGCAGTTACTAGTGACATTGGAGGACAATATCTATGTTTTGTGAATATTTCACCTTTAGTTCATATTCCGTTTTTAGGACCATGTTTACTAATAGCTTGTGTTTCTTTCCCATCATTGTCAATACTGTGTATAAGCAGACAAGGGGTAAAAATATACGTACACTTATTAGTTTTTGTACAAGAATAACATTTGCATCTTTAGCAAATGTTTTTAAATTGTCTTGTGACATTTTGCTATCTATATAATAATTTTATTGTTTGTGGATATGGTTTATGATACATTAATTATCATGGAATCAATGATGTATAGCACTGCCCTTATTGATGCCACAATATATATATTATGGTTTAAAGAGGTTCGCTTAGAACTGCTAAAAATGGCAGCTCTATTTTGTCCTAAATTAGAAATGCACGTACAGAGATTAAGATATAATATTTTCGATATCATTGTGTATAATGATCTATCAAACACCTGAGCTTTACCTAACCATATATTCAAATGTGATCCACTTGCTTTTAATTAGAATGAAGTATGAATTTAAAACAATTAAAGGAAACTTTTAACAAAACGAATGTCTCAGCTTGTAAGTATTTTTGTCTGCTGAGATACTCTTTCATGAACATTATAGCGGACTTCAAAAATCCCTCCTCGATTGAAAAGAATCAGGGACATCATAGGGAATGGTTCTCACAGGTATATTCTGATGTATGTTTAAAACTTGCACGTAGCATAAATCAAGATGAAAGGTGAAAAGTATGTAATGCTGATCACTGGAATCCATCTGTAACAGCCAAAATAAATATGCCTTTTTAGATATATATACCCATTAAATTCATTTTGGCTTATTGCTTAAACAAAACATTTCCTAGCACTGCAAAATTCTTATCGAATTCCCTTATTTATTTGCTTTATCATATGATAATAACATTTTTATTATAGGCCAACTGAAAGATGATTGAACGCTTATCATAACTGTCATTACAGGTACTTATGTTAAGATCCGATATTGTCACAAAGTAAACCATTTCGTAAATGCTCAGAAGTGTTTTCAGTACTTTGATTTTTACATAATGCGTTTATGTTCAGAAGTGCTCTCAGTACTTTGATTTTTTTAGTATTCTATTTTCATGCCGTACCTCAGTTTTATACTAAATCCAATGTAAATTATTGTATCATCTTTTTGTAAAATTCAGAGTTATCGAGTGAAATTACTAATTTCAGTATATTTATTGATTGCTTAAATTTCTTGGTATCATTTCAAGCATTTTGACATATTTTTCATAAAATTCGGTCCAGTAATAAGAAAGTTAGATTTTTGTGATAAAGAGCAAATTTATTTATGTTCAATAAATTTGATATTACGGGCCTGTATTTTTGTTATACGTGCGTTCGGGAATGTAAGAAAATCGTGGAAGTTATGTTTCACGCTTTCCACTCAGGGTAATTGTGCCTATATAATGAACGAGTTTTAAATCTTCTTTGGGACTCACATTTAGACGTTTAAAGACGCACAAGGTCATTATTACAGACATATATATTCTTGTGATGTAAATTTTTAAGCTTGCGCAAGGTAATTTTTTCTTTTCTTGTTGTTTTATTTAGTAAATTTTTGTTATTTCAGAAGATCGTAATTAAGTTAGATTATTTATTACAAATTCGTTTTATAGAAATTTTATTTTGCATTTTAACAGTATTTTTTTTCGTTAACGCCTCGAGTGTTTAGTTGTTTAGTCATGCATATGTTTCATTTATATTTACTACAATAAGTTTAAATGTTCGTGTTTAATACAGTAAAAGTCATTTATAATTAAGTCTGCTGTAGATGTTCTTTTTAAATCATTCTTATTTCTTTAAATAATTTTCCTATCACATTATCATAATTATTTTTTTTGTACGAAATAGTATGGATTCGATTCAAGGAAGGATTTCGTCGATATTCAGGTGGCATCCGGTCTGGCTTTATGTTTTATATCTTACAACGTGCTACGATATATAATCAACGTTGTATTTATTAAACCAGTGTGTATGGCGTTCCATAAGGAACATTATATTTTTAGAAGCTTTGTTTATAGGAATCCGACAAAGGTCAGGCTATTCCAAAGGGACATACTTATACCCTTATATTTGTGTACCATTGATATTTACTATGTTTTATATTTTGTGGCTTCTACTCAGAGGATTCACCCTTAATTTTGAGTTACGAATATGTTCAACATAGCGACTATAGTGGATATTGTGACGTAGCGACGCAGTCTTGGATTTACACTCTGTATACAGTACAGAATCGATCTTCCTGCTTTGAATGGGTCACATCTGGATATTGTGACGTACATCCACAGTCTTGGAGACAGTACAGAATCGATCTTTCTGCTTTGGATGAGTCATATCTCAAGCATCAGTGAATATTTGTTTGTGTTACGCCACCGGGAAAAAGTGCTTTCAACAGGACATTAGAAACACACGGAACTTTTATTTATTTTTATGTTTTTCATATCATTTACTTCCATTTATAAATATTCATTTATTTTTGTAAATATATTGTTAAATAGTTTGTACTGAGTTGTGCTTTGTTTTGTATGGTAGTTGTGATCAGCCTGTGTTCCATCGTAGTCCATAATATGACAGATATCACATTGCTTGCAATTGAAAGACCGGATAATGGTGCTAAAGACTCTATTCGCCCACTGTTGTATATGTATTATTCAAAATCATCTCATTAGACAAGTTAAATTTGACTTACTGCTTTATCAGAACTTGCAGCGACGCTCACTCTTGTACGAAATTTTTATAAAATGACTGGTAACATTTAAATACAAAAAATGTGTGTAGGTAAAATTCATATATGATACTATCATTAGCCGATTAGGACTTGACCAAATGTATTAAAAGCTGTACCACGATGGTACAAATTCGGTTCGATGATGGAATAAAAATGGCTCAAAAGTGATGGTACGGTGGTGAAAATATAATGATACGATGGTGAAACCGGGATGGCGCGATGGCACGATGGTTTGTTTTGTTTGTTTGGTTTTTGACGGCACGTCAACACATAACTGGTCATAACGTGCCGAATGCTATGATATGCTTTAAATGTTATGTTAAACTTTGTAAGTGACAATGAAAATGAGCCAATTAGATATTCATAGAGTACAAATTTATCTCTTTCAAATAATCAATGATGTTTTTTTGATGGAATTGAATTAAAGAGTTCTTTGAGTGAGTTTACACAATAAAATCTATTACGGGCCTGTGAAAAATCATGACTTCAAGAAGAAAATGCTTGACAGTAAAACTTTCATTACAAGCTACAGTAAAACTTTCATTACAAGTTACACAGAGAGGGGGATTGTCATTCGTGAGGAGATAAGAGTGGGCAACTTTAGTGTGTCCAATTCGGCATCGAAGAAGAACGGTTTGATCATGGCGGTTTGACAGGGATAGAGATGGTGACACATCAAGTGATGGGTTTACAGTCGCCTCCACTTATAACGAACTCGCTTATAACTAATTATCGTTAATAGCGAAGTAAAACTGAAATCCCCCGCCTGATCCCTTCTTCATTTTATATTCAATCACATCGTTTAAAACGTACTCGCTTACGAATTTTCGGCTATAGCGAACCATTTGTTCAAGTCCCAAACGGCGAAAAACACATAAATGTCCTCGTTTTTAACATACTCTTATGATAAATTATCAGAATTCACTCGATTAAAAATCAGTACATAAACACCGCTATCCGACACTCATTCAATCGAGTGTTTGCACAGTTAAATTATGGATTCAGGGAATAAAAAGTTTGATAAAATGTTCTCACGACATTAGGTCCTACTTGTTTTTCGCATCCTCCATTGATAAATTGCTGTAAATACCCGATAATTACCAAATAATCGATTTTCTTTATGAATATGAACCAAACAATAACAAACAAAAAGCAATAGAATACAAATAATAAGCACATTATAGACAATTCCTATATGTCTTAATATATGTACATAATATATTGTTCAATAAAATGCCCGATTACACCGGTGAAAGGTATGGCTTTTTCACGGCGAATTTTCTCGCCTAAACAAGTCAGCAGCATGTTGTTGCTACGTAGCTTTTAGCGAATTTCGGATATAACGAACGATATTTAAATGTCCCATTGAATTCGTTATAAGCGAAGTCGACTGTATATCGTGAAGTTTTTTAAAAAAAGGCATTGTCCCAATTTGTTTTCCATTCAGATGATACGAGTTTATTTATAGCCGGTCTAAAATCACAAACAGGTACCAATAAGTCATTTTTTTGAAAATTTAGTGATTGTTAAGATAAAGCATCTACTTCTACATTTCCTCGTAAAGCTACATGACTTGGAATCCAATATAATTTAACAGATTTTGTTTTAAACATATCATGAAATCGTAAAAGAAGTTTCCTTATCATGATATTGTCAGATCTTTTATTTGTAATGGATATTAAAACAGAAAGCGCGTCAGAAAATATCACAAATTTATCATGGGTATGCTGTACTATGTATGACAATGCCAAATCTAGCGCTTTTGCTTCAGCAGTAAAAAATGATGCATTATCTGGTACCCTCATACTAGATGTAAAATTATTTTCAAACACAGCCGCACCTATTTGCAACCTTCATTTGAACCGTCCGTATAAATATGTATAAAATCTTCCTGTTCTTCCTAAATTGCTGGAAACTTCTCTTTGAAATGTTCAGGTGAATTTGATGTCTTTTTTATATTTGAAAGGTTAATATTTATTTCCCGGGAATTATAAGTCCAAAGTGGAATATCCTCATGGTCATTTTGAAGGATACTGTCTGGATTAATTTTAAGTTTATTTAAATCATCTTTTAAACGAAGGCATAATGGTTTAATTTCCTTTGGTTTGCTAACAATTTTTTTCAGTATAACCCTTTTTTGAAAAAAATATTTTTAGCTCGATTTTTGCTATTAGATGAAATTCTAGTTGCATATTGAAGTGATAGCTTTTTTCGACGGAGATGAAGCTATGGTTCCCCAGCTTTCGCATATAGGTTTATTGCGAAAAGCACCTAAAGCTAAACGTGAACCCTGGTGATGTATGGAATCTAGCATTTGAAGATATGATTTTCTTGCAGACCCATATACTACAGAACCATAATCTTATTTTAATCGGATAAAACTTCTGTATAATTTCAGTAATGTGGAAGAATTTGATCCCCAATTAGTACCTGATAATACCTGCTTTTAGGCATTTAGTTTACAAATGTTTTTGTCTGGACTACTCCATGGAACTGTGCAATTTTATCCAAACTTTACAGGAATGATAACCAAGCTTTGTTGTGCAAATAATCGGCAATTGTTGGTTTAATGTTTTTTGTCAGAGTAATGGCCTTTTTATGATTTTTATTTTTAAAATTTGTCCGGACTTACACTAATTATGCAAATTTGATGAAACTTTTTGTTAGAGAAATGACACTTGTATGTTTTGTTTTATTTTTAAAAAATGTCCTGATCTATACCATTTATGCAATTTTGATGATGAACTTGATAGAATTGATCGGAAGTTAAAGTACTTTCGCATACTACATTGGTTTTCAGTTGAATGACTTTTGGCTAAGTTATGGCCCTTGAATAAAATCTCGTTTTGGATTGTTAATGGTTTATGTGTCTCCTGCAACTAAGTAGCTGCAATATACAATAACATTGGCAATCATGATGCGACGTTCTTGTTAATTCTTGATGAAACAATGGTATTATCTACAATGTTACAAGCGCCATTATACGCACTTTATCTGATGTGGGAGATAATTCTAATTTCGCATTGACACTCCGCATCATGATACGATTCATTGCTTAGTTAATGTTTTTTTTTTATCTGGGTAGAAATGTAATCGTTTAAAATAAAAGCTTGACAGAAATAATCAGATCTTTGAAAAGTACTTTGTCGCGCAAAGATGTAAGACTGACGCAAAATACTGATAAATGTTACAGTAGCAGAATAATAAATGAGCGGACAAGTTATTGTATTATGGGTGGAGCCATTTTGGTTTTTAGTTTTAGAGGCATAGCGACATAAAGAATTTCGAAATAGCCAGATATTATCAGAATCGCCCATTCTCTGACAAGTGTGTAGCAAAAGTTCAAGTTTAGTATTTTATATAGACATCCGGTCCAAAATACACATCAACATATAAGAATTAAACATACAGTGTCGAGGAATTGTGATCATACACACATACAGTTCACCAATACCCTAACATACATCATTGCTAATGTGAATTAAAATAAAGTATTACATTGACTAACTAACATATATATCTATAATTATAAAATATATTTTACAAAGTCTAAGTATGAATTAAAAGCTCTTCATTGTACAAAATTGCAAAATTATTAATCTTTATATATTATTATTTAAAAGGTTCATTGCTTGCTTATGTGTTAATGATAATAAATTGCATCCGATATTTATTTTCATTTAAGGATTTAAATATAGTTAATTTAAGATTAAAATGGATTTCTTCTAGCGTAAAAATATCCATGAAGCGCATTTGGTAACTTTAGTTCATCGGTATTATAATTAAAGATTTGATCAGAATTGACATCCATGAATCTTTCTGACGTTGTGTAATAAGATGTTGTCCGATGAGATTATATATCACGGATTGCTTGTCATAAATAATTTTCTTTTTGCGTTTCATGATATTAACCTGTCTGCACTGCATAAGTCATAGCCAACAATAACACTTATCAAATATATATAGATCAAACAAAACGAAGACAGGGACATATATTATTAACTGGTCATCTTATTTTATTGTCTGAACGGTATTGATCAGTCGAAATATAATGTGAGTCTTTAATGTACTTATCCAAGGTCGAGCAAATACGTGTATGTTCTGTTATGATAAGGAATTAAGTTTTTACATATTGTACTATATTTTCCCAATGGCAAATGCATGTCTTTTCACATAATATACAAGACTTTCACAAAGACTTAGTATTTACCAGATACAAATGTCAATCATTTTCCCAAGTTCTTAACAAAAATGTGCACACTATCGTATGTTTTTCTGTAAGAAGAAAAATGTATGTTTTACGCAATCCTTTGATGCTTTTCTATGCCTACGTTTTTTTATCCTGAAGGAAAATAAAATAAAACAAATGTGCGTATGTATACAGGATATAAATCAGTAAAATGATGTTCGTCCAAACTTTGAATCATGAAAATAAAATTTTGGCTTTTTATTTGAATCAGAATACTCGTAATTTTCTCTGGTTGTTTAAAATGTTACCAGATTTTTAATATAATATACAGTAATATAATTGGCTTAAAACCTTTAGAACGGCTAAGACAAAATCTACTCATCATATCTGATTTCTGTTTGACTGCACTTATGGGACCAATGATACTGTGTGGGAACTATTGTTAATTTTTTTTGTACGATTATAAACATCTAATGATTTTTTTTTATATTTTTATTGTTTTAACGAATAGACAGAATGTCGCCAAACGACTAACGTTTACTATATGGAATATTACATTTTAAATTTTATCATACACGATAGGGCAATATTAGACCAAGCTTAATGATATATGTTTTTTATATCGTTTCTGCACATGTGTTTTTTTATTTATTTAACTATTATTATTATCATTGGCAATACATTTGTTTGTATAAATCTGGATTTTTTAAAATGTTAAAAGTAACATTGAAAAACATATTTATCATAATGTGGTCGCTGGACGAACATGATATGATACTGCGCCTTATAGTGCTGCAAATAGACATCAATAACTTGCTTATTTCCTTGAGCAAGAAATTTACCTGCGATTGCTTCACTTCACCCAGGTGTAAATGGGTACCTGCGAGGGTGGTATAAATCCGTTGCGCCAAAGTGTCGGCTGCACTAAGCGGAGTTAAAAGACTCCCCAGGGAGATTGATAGATAGATACCAGTAGCCCGATGACCAGGGGTAATAGCTGTAAAGTCGGTGAACGTGCGTAAGCATGAAACTTAGACTATAAAATGCAATTACTTTTTTTTTACTTTATTTAGGGGAGTAACTGGTCCCCAATCATAAACAGGAGGTTTCATATACCAAAATGTTCGTCTGGTTCTCTACTATACGAAATGGGATTTCACTTTTTCCAAAAGTGCTGGCGGACTGAGAAATCCAAGATGGCTTCCAAGATAGCCGCCAGAACTTGAATATTACCATGTAAACTTTATTTCATTATTTTTGGCAGTAAAAACAACTGTATATATTCCATTTTTTTCATCAAAGTATTGGATTTGTTTCGAAAATGTGTTAGAGTAAATATTTGTAGGTGTAAAAATATTTTTGGAAGTCAGAAACAAAAAAATATGACAAAAAACGCCCAAAAATAGTACTTTTCAAAGATGTCTTTTGCTATTTTATTATTTTTTCTTGTAATTACATTTTAAAATGTTTTGTTATGGCTTATTTTACAGAAAATACCATACCTAAATACAAACTATACTATTGAAAATTTTCATTTCATGATTAATTTGAGAAAAAATAATCATTGAAAGTGGGTGGGGTAAAATGATAAAATAATTAAAATTTCAAAATATTGAAAAAAATTATTTTGGCTACCTTTAAGACTTAGATCTACATCTATTTAAATTATTTCTGAGTAGATATTTATAATTATTGTTAAATTTGAGGATGATATTATTAATATTATTATCAATTTAATTCAGAACCATTTATATAGTACAGGGTTACTCTCCTTTGAAACAAATACGCCATAGAAGAAATGTAGACAGTCAATGTCAAATTATTTCTATATATTTTATTAGACAATCAACTACAGATGCCTTTCTTGGTAAGTAGCTTATAACTTTTAAAACTTTTTGCATAAACTCAAATGTTATTCTATAATTTTAAGTAGCGTAACATTTTCTTGGATGTATATAATTGTATTATGACAGTCGTCTGCTAGACTGCTAAGTCCCTAAGTATACTTGTTTATCAAAGAATTATCAATGTCATTAAAAGCAAACTGAATGATGAAAACATAATCATGTATGATTATAATAAACCTATTTTTTGGAATCCTAATAATTTTTGTTAAGTATTCAAAGGATGCTCATCATTTTTGTCTAAACTTGAGTAGTATTCGGATATGTACCAGTTACGGGATACATATGTTGTTTTCTTATGAAACATACGTATTTGAATTTTCTGTAATAAGTTGTTTTCGTGTATAATAAATGCTTTTAAAATTCTGATTTTAAACATCTGTTTTCTATGTTTTTGTAGGTACTGACACCAATATGTTCACCTTTATATGGATAGCATCATAAATGAGAGTTGTCAATTTTGAAGATTACAGATAAAATAAATAACGATGTAAGAATTGATGTGTTCTTTATGTAATATTTTAGTGCCATTTTAATAGTTAATTTTTAAAATCATTCTGTATTTGTAAACAGCATGTATTACAGTTCCCAAAGACTAGTAAATTATTGCGATACTTTGTGTGACTTTTTCAACCAATAGTGTGGAATACTAATATAACCACATGCATGTAACAAATGATTCTGTTTTCATTTAAACAAAGGATCATGGTTAAATACATTCATGTCTTTGAATTTGTAAGTTAATAATCCTGCAATAAGTATTAATGTAAATAAGGTTGCGATTACTTTGATCATGTTATGGATACTTGTTAGTGGTTACATTCAACAAACTGTTTGTAATCCTCGACATATATAATGCAAAGGTTCATTGCAAATGTTTTATTTTTCTTTCAGACAATCTATAGGAAAGAAGATACATATACTTCTCGTCACTACATTCTGTGAGGTGTTATTGGACCATTCAATCCTAGTACATAATTGATGGTTTGTATATCTATTAAATTGTAACTACTCCTTCATGGAAGTAATATATTATTTATTGTAATACTTATTACAGGATGTGTCATAGAAGCTATCACAATGTCATACAACTCATTGAACTTTTTCACACTTTATTATGCTCTGGTTAAAATATTGTTGCCGAATTCTTTAAACGTTTTAGCTAAATTCATACAATCTGAAAAGTTTAATTAACCTGCATTTAATATGATAAGAACGGTAGTTGATAATGTAGCTGATGTTGTCATGTCGTTTCGTTTGTATTTCAGTCATGAATTACTCTCTGCTTAGTCAACAATGAATGACAAAGAAAACCTCAGAGCACCTTTAAAGACTAGGTCCACTAGTGTTAACTTTGACTGGAAATCTCTGTACTTTATATGTGGCGAAAAGTGCAACCCTAAGAGAGACAATACATCAAGAGGCTTTAGTAGAAGTTGGTCATTTGTCGAAAGTGCAATATCTTCAGACTCTAAATCCATATATCAAAAAGTTTTAGATGTTGCCATTGCAATCAATGATGTAGCTATTATTGACAGACTGACCAGTGTACCAAATGGTGATCTTGCTGCCATTGAGGCTCGTTATCATAGAAAACAGGGTTGCCTGACTAAATATTATGCACAAAATTCTTATGCTTTTGCTGCTTGCACACAAAATAAGAACAACTCAAATGATCAAACAATTTCATACTCTAAAATAGCAATGAAAGTTAAGCATGAATTTCAGAATTTGATAATGGTTGATAAAAAAGTATATTATTTGTCTACATTAAAAAATCGTTTCAATGAAATTGCCGAAGCTGATGGTTGCACAGATGCAAAGTCTTATAAAAGTTATAATTTAAAAAAAGTTGTTCGAAAAAATATGGCCTGAAATTTCCTTTATTCACCAGCATGGAAAACCTGATCTTGTATGTTCATCTAGTTTGACCATAAATGATGCAATAAGAGAATCAAAGAAATTGGAGCAGGTTTTACAACATGACCAAGAGTGTTCATATGATGAATTACCAGAAGCAGAGAATGACACTGAAGAAAGTGTAGTACATAAGGCAATAGAAATATTGAGAAGGCGAATTATAGAGAATAATTCAAAATTGGAAGACCATTTCTACTCCCCAGAAGAAACACAATTATCAAATCAAAAGGAGTTTGTGGAGCCTCTTCTTTACAAGGCAGTGTGCTGGTTATATGACAAAAAATGTTACAAGGAAGCATCTGAAAGGACCAATACAAAATGTCTAACTGTTGCCTGTGACCTTACAACGCTTGTGACATCAAACCCATCCCCAAAGCATGTGGGCCTTGGTATACACCTATATAATGAGTTTGGCAGTCGTTATCTAATTGAAGTCATGTTCTCTCTAGGATACTCTATATCATATCCTGATCTCAGACTATTTTTGACAGCAGCGGCTGAAAAGAATATTGCATCACATAAGATTACAGACTCTGGAGGAATTATTCCGGACAACATTCTACTAAAAGACCAAGGAGGAAAGCTAGTGGTAGCAGTGGCAGACAATTGGGATCTGAACGAGCGAACTGTTGATGGAAAACGGACAACACATGCCATGACAAGCATTCTGATCAGTATTACTGCAGATGAGACAAGCCAAATTCCAAGACTACCAAAATCCATACGCAGGACACTTGATAGCCAATCACTGCCCAGTGGTGGACTTTGTTCAATAGTTCCATATAAAAAACCAACACAAAGACCAAAACCAGTATTTGAACGTCCAGTAACTTTAGATGACATAAATCCCAAAGAGCCCAACACTGTTAAACTTGCCAGGTTGAGAGAAATTCTTTATTCAGCTGGTCGTTGTTCCATTTTCTGTGATGATATCTCAGATGATCAACAAAATATCCCAATCTGGAGTGTTTTTTTATCAAAACTTGACCAATCTGAAAACCAGACAAATGTCTCTACAATAGCTTACAATCCAATAATTATGTCTAAACCTACTGATTATAGTACAGTTTATACATCACTGCTGCGAGCCAAAGAAGTTGTCAGTAATTTGGGCCAGTCACATATCCCTGTGGTGTTTGATATGGGACTTTTGACAAAGGCTTTGGTGATTTGTTGGAGTCATGATGATAAGCTTCATGGGGTTATTCCTATGGAAGGTGGAATGCATCTACTAATGTCAGTTTTTGCAGGAATCGGGTACCTTTATGGAGATGCAGGTCTTAAGAAGCTACTCATTAATTCTGGAACATACGCCCCAGCCACAGCAAATAACATTCTGTTAGGCAAGGACTTTGACAGAGCACTTATGGCATTTAAACTGGTTGACGAAGCTTTGTACAACCGGTTACTTCTCAACTTTGAATCATGGTGTGTCAGAAATAATAAAGATATGCCAGCTGAAGTGAGAGATATGCTGTCAGACTTCAGATGTAATCCTGTGGACAGCTATGTTGCATCATTGGAAGAATATTATGACATCATGTCAAAATATATGATGCCTTTGTTAGAAGAATTCAGGGAGGAGGGTCGAACGTTATCTGCTACCTTTTTAATTTGGGATGACTATCTATCAAACGTTTCAACCCCTCTCAAGTTACTATTAGCGTCAACAAGATCCCCAGACTGGACAGTTAACCAGCATGCCAAAATGGAACTAATGTCTCTATTGTTAATGCATCAAATCGAACAACTTATGCCAGATACATGACAGTCCAATTACTTCAAATGTTGTCATCTGGAAAATTTTTTTTTGATTTCA